>NC_056732.1:810773012-810863012 GCF_019279795.1 Protopterus annectens
GGGGGTGGGGTGCCCACCACTGTGCACCTTGTTCCTGAGCGACCCTCCTGAGAAGTTCCTGCCACAGGTCATCACGCTGCTGTGCATGCTGTGGCACATGGCTAAACAAGACATTGTAGTTGTCTTGGAGGTAGGGTATAAGGGCCTCATCCTCCAAGCGGCTATAAGCTGGGAGCCTTGCTCGAGGCATATCTGGAAGACATAATGATGGAGACAGGTCAGAGTATCTCAGAGATGCACAGAGATACAGCTGCACATACATGTGTATTACATTTAGTACATATGAACAGTTGTCTTTGCAAATCTTCATGACACTGACACCACTGACATGTTTGTGTCACATACATATGACACCCAATGGGGACTGGATATTATCACCATATATGTGTGTCACCTGATTACATTGATCATACTCCATGTGAATGCTGTCTTGATGTGGGCATGTCTGTTTGCCTGTACTGGTGTTCATACCTATCAGCACATGCCTGGATGTGTCCACATTAATGCTGTTGACCTTGATGCTGTGTATATGTCACATATTAACACATACACTGCCTTAACGGACATGACCTGTGACAATGCAGACATGCACACGGAAACCTTTATATGCATGTGTTTTGCCATATACATCTACACGGCACTGTACAGCAGTTCAACATCCTGCCATGTATCGCCTGTGTTGCACATGTGATACACATGGGACAATGGCTAGCTGGATGGTATTTGCAGGGATGGTTATCAACTATAGCATGTAAGGCCAAGGTCATGTAGTAGTGTGTATGCCCTGGGCCATGTATGAGCATAGGATGCAAAGTTTTCTAGATGTATCTGACAGCCATGTTCCAGGCGCCAGGTGAAGCAGTGCCACATAATTGATCCAGACGGTTAATGATAGATCTATCATGCGGTCATCACACCATGTCTGACAGAGATGAAATGTGCAGCTTTGCTGGACAGGGTTGTATAGTATGGCAGGAGTATGTAATGAGTATGGCACAAGGATCTGTCCAGCATGTGGTGATCCTTGTGCTAGGAAGGTGGCTGTCCATGATGTATGTATTTCAGATCAGGATATGTACATGTAGCATGTCCAACATCACAGTGTTGGACATGTCTTTATGCAGAGTAGGCAGCATGCTACATAGTGGAGATGAGGATTGTGAAGGCTGGTGTCGCCCATCCAAGCATGGGTAATACCCCTTAAAGGTGATATGTGATCCAATATTGGTCACTTGAGTGATGAGTATGGCTGTACAATGATCTCCATGCTCATGGATGGCACACTGTCATGACTAGGGTTCCCTCTTATGACTACCTAATAGGCTTGGTGACGTCACTAGCTCAGGGAGGTAAACTGCACAGCATCATCCCTTACACACAGTGTCCATTATGTTGACCACTGACTAGGTGGTAGTTCATGGGTACAGGGTTATTAACCTAGTGGTGACAATGCAATATGCAGCTGTCAGATTGTGAACATATGTCATGCACCTCACCCACAAAGCCCATTCTGTATGTTGTCCACAACACTGAGTCAGCTATTGCTCCTAGGTCATAGCCATTCACATACTTACATACGCAGATACCTCCCATTTGTCTGTGTGGTATGAGCTACAATGAGGGGGAGTACAATGAATTAACCCTTTTTTACTGTAGCTGCCACTGGTGTGATATGCACATATCACTCAGACACCTTTTGTAGTGTTGGTTCTGTCAACAGGCCACTGGCAGAACACTCCTGTGACATACAAAGGTACATCTAGTATACTGAGTGTAGGTGGAACACAGTATGGGTGATGATGTCCTATGACCTGTCACAATTATGATATGCAGTGAGAAATCATCCATATTGTCATCTACATCTGTACCGCTAACAACATATAAGTTGATTAAGGTTCATGGACTTTCAGACCAGACTCACAAGGGTAATAGTGCAGTGCCTCCCATTATGAGTGGTGTCTCCACTTTGTGGGTTGTGATAACTGTTAGTGTGCACCATTCAGTGTTTTCAGACTTACATGAAGCTATGTTTTACATGATGTGTATGTGTAGAGCAAACTGTTTTGCCATATGTGTATGATACAACCGGGGATGTGGACAGGTCCCATGCAGCCTGAGTGCACCTTGTACCATTGTAGTTATGGTTACAGGGGCTCTGTAGTGTTCATGGATATGTGATTATGTACCTGTTGGGGGGGCAGTGTGTTTATGTTATTTGACACCCTATCTGTACTGCTTATTCATGCTCAGCACTTGTTCAGAACATGTAAGAACTTCATGAGTTACTAATAACTATAGCACTCAATCCTCCTCATTACCTACAGGTAAACACTGTTTGTACTTGCATTTCCAGCTTGCTTAGAGTAACACAGCTGTTGTACACACTTTCCTTACATATCTACTGAGAAATAGTTAAATATTCAGGTATGTCCAAGTGTCAATTCCCAGTGTTATCGCCTGTCTATATGATAAATATGGGCATCATGAGGCAATATAGAAATTAAAAAGAAAAAACAGTAGAAGGATGCTCCAATTTAGCTTGCTCAGCAAACTACAACTAAAAACAAAAGATAAGCGATGCTCCACACTGTAAAACTTGACTAAACAATTTATTTAAGACTATGATAGTGACAAAACATCAAACAGAAATACAGAGGACAAGCGCTTTCAGCTACTAAAGCCTTCTTCAGATCCACATTCAAAAACCACTTCAACATATTATAAAGCTTCTATCAGCCAATGACAAATAATATGTAAATATCATGTTTTAGCCTAACCAATAAAGGTGCTTATACAAGCAACTTTATCACCCAATGTACTTGATTATTCTAATGAACTAACCAATAAAGGGGCATCATGAAGTAATATAGAAATTGTCTTGTGTACACAGTCAATGCTCCCCTCCTAACATACAACACTACAACCTGTGGGAGATGCACATATGTAGCCATGCTGGAGGTAAAGATCTCTCCAACCCAGACTGAACCTGACAATCATGTGGGAATGTTAAATGTTTACACCACACCGCACTCATCACATAGTCTCACTAGATCTCCACCACCACAGGCCACACATATTAAGACTACAACATTTGCGGAGCCTCTCAATACTACTCTGTGTAGGCAACAGAGAACTCCAAAGCAGAAATGCAGGCAGCCCCCATCACCCAACACAACACCAATTATTATAGCCCACAGACTCAGTGTGCCCATCAACTACAGCCAATAGGGCGATGTAACATACCCAATACACTAGTCATAGGTGACTCTATAGGTGGTCACACTGATGTCCCACTCAGCAGGCTACACAAGATGATAGTCACTTTCGGCTGGCTGTTGGGTAATAGGATCCGCAACATAGCCTATGCACTCAGGTCACTCCGCAACAGGTACAATATGACTATGTCATTCTCCATGTTAGTGTGAATGCCCGGACATGTAATTTCCTGTACTACATGTACAGAGACATGGAATAGCTCTCCAGTCTTGTAGCCCAGGCAGGTATTGCCCTAGCCCTGAGAAGCATTCTGCATTCGTCCAGACTGATAATGCAGTACAAGGACTGAATTATTCACTTTAATAGTTGGCTATGCTTCTGGTGTCATTCCAAGGGTATCCAGTATCTGTCTGCTTTAAATGACATGGTCGACAGAACATGATGCTTTGGCACAGATGGCCTGCACCTGTCGGCCCTGGGATTATGGATCATGTCTAAGGCTCTTGCTGCTCCTATAGTGCCTGTTTTAGGCAAGATTCAAATAACATATTCACCACCATAACAGGAACAGGCAAGCAGAACCTGAGCTAGTCAATTATCCATGCACAAAGGACATGTAATAGCTTCATAGGTTCATAGTTAGGTACTATGCTGTCTGGCCAAGTCCATTTGTAAGCCTAACTACAGTGTTTTCACTTATGGATAGATGAATGGATGGATATGCTCCACATAAGCAAATGCTTGACATCTTCATCTCAAACGCACTCACCCGAGGCACTCCTTGTAATGGACCACTTTGATATCTCTGCAGTGACTGGGACCTGCTTCTAGGCTCCTGAGAGCACCCCTGCACTAACAGGCTATTACTCAGACCATACCTTTCAGTCATGTAACCAGGACTGGAACACCCATGGTGGAGGTGTGTCCATATTTCCCAAGGATATAAACACCTCCAGGCTGGTTGCTAGGCACAATGCAGCATTGGTTATCCAAGTGCAACTAACTGTGACCATAACTACTATACAAACTGTAGCTTGTTACAGATTCCACACCATACCCCACGGTCAACGGTCCTCACTTCTTGGTGTACTGGAAGATAGGGTTTAAACAGAAACTACTGATGTGTGATTGACACTACCCCACCATTAACTGGGATACCTACTCATGTACCAACACATTAGGCCAATGCTTTCTGGGATTCATAACCTCCAATCGGCTGGATCAACCTATCCACACCACCACCACCAGGGCCAACAATATCCTAGACCTGGACATTACCAACATGTGTGACTAGTGTTCCACACCTGGGGTTATCTCCTCGTTGGTCAGATCCAAACTTATGCTAATCACCCTTGTTATCCACATCCTGGCACCACACCCTTTACGGAAAACACATTACAATATTTCTACAAACCCAACTTCAGACTTCTTATGACAGCAGTAGTAAACATCATGACACCTGTGCAGATGGACAATATAGTTACAACCGCTGAATCATACACAACTGCACTTAATTAGCACTTACACGACTGCATGGATCATGCTATCCCAAGCAGAGCTATGACGGTACCCACCAGAAAATGGATGCCACTCTGGGGGTCCACTGCCATGGACATAATGTACAACAGAAGGAGGAGACTGTTGCAAAGTAGAGTACAATCCCATGAGTGGGGTAGCTCCCTGGTCAGCCTCAGTAGAAATCTGAGATCCCTTATCACATCATCCAAAGCTAGCTACGTAAACATTACTGTGACTTATTCCAAGGACTACCACAAAGCATTCTAGATGTATGTCACTACTCTCATTGGCGATACCAACATCTGCTCTGACATACAGTGGTTAGGCACGAACATTACAGAACTGACTGATATTGGCAACATCCTGGGAGATAGGTTCAGTGCTAACTTTACACCCCTCTCACACCCTAAAGCGCCCAAATCTATACAGGAACAATGTAGAATCCCTGCGGTCACAACTATGCAGTTCCAAGCTGCATTCTCTAAAGCCAGGAATGCAGAATCCATGTGACCTTACAACATCCCAGGCTGCGATTTACACAAACTTTAGAATGAAATGGCTCCCCACTTGGGCGCTAAATTCACTCTAATAGCCTTGCATCAGGCATTGTGGCCCCTGAATGGCACACAGCAACAGTTATCACACTCCACAAAGGTGGCGCCACAATGGACCAGAGGAACTATTGTCCTATACTTTTCTGCAAGGCTATGGAGCACATCATCATGGATCTCATTCACAAAGACATTGGTGACCTCCAAACCTTTGATCCCACCCAGTTTGGATTTGTTAGGGCCAGACCATGACTCCTAAACCTGGTAGAGTCCTTTTAGACAGTTACTAAGGCAGTAGATAAGGGTAAGGAGGTCCACACAGCCTACCTTGTCCTCTTAATGGCTTTCAACACCATTCCCCATTCTGGTATTGTCAACATACACATCCACCTGCACATCAACCCCTACATCACGAGATTTTATGCAAAGTGGCTCATGGACAGGACCCACACAGTGAGGTTAGCATACCCTAGTTCCTACTGCAAATCAGTTACAATTGGCATCTCCCAGTCCTCGGTCATAGGGCCCCTCATGTTTGGTATATGCTTCTCCGAGGTACAGGCTAGCACAGAAGGACTTACCCTGAATAGGTATGCAGACAACTGCAAACTAGGGGCCATGATTGATTCACCAGCTGGTACAGACACCCTCCATAAGGGTGTCACTGGGATGGATACCTGGTGTCAATAACATGGCCTCAAGCTGTATGCCACAAAGTGCATAGACATCCCCTTTGGATTACACCAATCACTCACTGACTATCACATAGGTGGTAGTCCCCTACATACATACCACATAATAAGGGATCTTAGAACCCAAGTAGATAGCACCCACTCCTTTGATAACCATATTGCCAAGGTGGTGTGGATATCCTTCTACGTGGCCACCCTAATCTCTAATGGGTTTGTAGCCAGAACAAAGGCAGCCATTGTACTTCTCTACTCATGACTTATGAAACACATTAAAGGGTACAACACCCCATTTGGGATGTACTTTATGAGACAACAGCAATGGCTTTAAATACCACAACATTAACACACCAAGAGGATTACTGACCTCCGAAGGATGACGTATGCATCCCAACTACAGATACCCCAACTGTACTCATTTGCATACTGCATACTCAGAGGTGATCTCTGCTGAACATACAAGGCCCATGTCCAAAACAATATTGATGGATATGCTCCAGATAAGCAAAAGCCACTGAGAGCCACATGCTCTGGGATATGTACCTAAATGCAACAATGACTAGGACATGCTGGAAGGATACATTTCTGAACCTGACACTCACCATGCTTTGGAACATGATTCCTATGTACGTCAGGCAGGGACCCTTACTAGCACTCTTCAAGAGATACCTCGATGGGTGGATGGGAGACAGACATGTATGCCAGGGATCACTGCAGTGGCTCTGCTGTACACAGGTGCAGGAAACAAATGGCTCTGCTGTTCACAGGCACAGGACACTAACCTAGGGAGGTACCGCAAGTGAAAACACTGTAGTTAGGCTTACAAATGGACTTGGCCAGACAGCATAGTACCTAACTATGAACCTATGAAGCTATTACATGTCCTTTGTGCATGGATAATTGACTAGCTCTTCCATTATCAATTAGCTATCATTCTGATACACTGTCTGGTGACTACAAGTCATATGTATCCTGTTATTGTGTATTGTACATGCCAATAGACATACCTGATGTTTGCATAATATAACAGTAATGCTATGTAAAATGTTAGACATATCTACCTACAATGCTGTACATTTCACATTTTTGCAACAATATCCCATAATGCAAATCATAATTGCACAGCAGGACCACCTTAGACATGTTATTCTCAGTTATATGCCCATACATATCCCTACTGTTACAGTATATCAACATATACTATCCCCTGTTATGGCACGTACTTGTTGGACAAACCCTGCCACTGACAGCGGCTGGGGTGGTATTGTTGTGTTTAAAGTCCTTATGTAGCATTCCTTGTGGTGTATTAGGTGTTTACCTTGTGGCCTACAGCAGTACACACAATTTCTACAAGTGTTACTATGCTCAACAATACATCACTACATAATACCTTTTCCCACTATATGCATTGTGTACACTTTCATTAATACAGAACAGGCACTACATACACTAACATACTAAGTGTTCTCCATACCTTCTTAGTAGTCCGGGTTTACGATAATATCAGTCCTATTCCTTTTCTGTTTTAACGGTTTTCTCGTATGTACATATGGTTTGAATGTATGACAAGCCATCCTTTTATACGTAGATACCAGTAACATGTGATATCCTGCCACCAATTGGTGTTCCGGAGTAGATGATTACATGCACATCAGCTGTGCAGCTACTCCATTAGCCAATTACATGGCAACAGTGGGGTATAATTGAATATTCCACTTGGGCGTTGTCCCTTTGCCCTACCTTCGAAGAAGACGGCCTAGATGTGTTGTTTGCGATGAATTGCAACAGCTATATGGAGAGACACAGAGATATTTTAACTTCATGTCCCCCATGGATTGTGTGTAATGGCTAGAGGATGTAGTTCTACATGTGAATGTAGCTGTTATATCAACTGACTGATATGGGACTATTGCAAACAAAACCTGTAACATCAGCGTCGGTTCCATTGTATAACAGCAAAGATTTCACATAGGGCCATTATAGTGTGTCTCTCACAAGGTATGTTAAGACTTCTGCAGATGTCATAGAGTGAGTGGATGTTTGTGATGTTATTACAGTCTGTATTGCAATTGTTTCGGGTGTGGGGAAGATTTAGGTGGGTGTACATAGCAGATAAAGGTGTGTGGGGACTGCATTTATACATATTCCATATGTGTGTGTGAGGGCTCCTTCCCTAATTGAAGACCTATCATTTAGTAGACTAATACTATGGTTATTTCAGGCTTATTCATTAAGCCATTGTTAATTGGTTCCTATATAGCATGCAGGTGATGTTGGTCCTTTAATCCCTTCGGAAATACATCAGTATGTAATGAAATGTTGCTACATGAAAGCTGTCTCGTGTATTTCTGCCACAGATATTTGCACTCATTGGAGTTGTGTTTGTGACTGAACCTCTTTGGCTTGGGTTGTCACTTTTTCAAATGGCCATAGTGGGACATTTGCAGAACACACATCGGAGTTTAGAGGACAACACATACCCATGGTCAGTACAAAGTATAGAACTTTACATATATGCCTATATAAAAGCTTATATTCTTGTAGCGGTTTACTTGCTTATCCTGTTTCTTGTTACATATAGGTATGTTAGATACAGATGACTATTTTATGCAATCATTACATCAACTATGGAACATGCAGAATGTCTCGAGATTGTAGAACATTAGTATTTGTACTCATTTTGGTCAGGACACTACCGCACATAGAGGGACTGTCCCTTGCAAGGGGGGACAGGTGGTATCCCAATGTTTAGCTCATGTCCATAGCACATATTTGTAATAGTGTATTATAGCAATAACCCATGCCTGGGTGTGGGTAATGGTGAATTTACCCGCGGTTGGTGTGGTTTGTTCACGAGGACGAAGCCCAAGTGGCCAAACAAAGACAACCGTGGGTAAATCCAGCATTACCCACACCCAGGCATGGGTTATTGCTATAATATAGTCTCCATATCCTTTGTTCATAACGTTCAGTCATGGCAGAATTTGTGAATGCTAGGGTCCATGTTGTGCACATATTTGAAGACTTCAACTGCTGTATACGGCGTACCCACGGATTCAGGAACCCACACACTTCCAGCAACCACATTACCGTTCACAGACTTCCAAACCCCACAATACCAAACACTCAAACTCTCAACAGTCAAACTCCCAGAACTAACACAAACACAGAACACACACATGCACACACAGACACATTGCTTCCCATCACATCCAAACAAACCATCCTACACTACATATGCCCAGGTAGCCATGCCCCATACACATCCCATGCGGGTGGCTGCATCCCCCACACCACACCTACTGTAATAATCTACCTCTGAGATAGCAAGAACAGACACACAAAGCAAACACACACAAACACAGACACATTACAGTCCCACGGAAACACACACCGCACTCAGAACACACACTACAGCAATCAGAAACACACTTAAACACAGTACCTACCTGGACCGCAGCACCAGAAGCAATAACTAAATGTCCCTTAACATCGTGATAATAGTACTCGCGGTTCTACTGTTTTGGTACTGTGGTCTTTCGGTCTTTAAGCCTCGGGATTACGCGTGTCGGTATGTAAAGCATTCGGTATTTGGTAGTATCCTATTTATATGTACCTCCATGGTTGTGTACATGTTGTTAACCTATCTATGTATTTGCATATATATGTATATCCGTATATATTGACATATATCTCTCTATCACCCTCTCTATCTCTATATTTTATATATATATATATATATATATATATATATATATATATATATATATATATATATATATATATATATATATATATATATATATATATATATATATATATATATATACACATATATAGAGAGAGAGAGAGAGAGAACACACCTTTCGTTGGGTACATGGCGGTGTATACTATTTCCCAAACTCTGCCCTTTTGTGTTTTAACCTGTCACAATACACACCTGCCATTGGTACATCTCTGGTAGCTTAGTGGTAGGTGATTGTGTACATAGTTGTGTGTCATACTCCTGGCAGTGGTTGTTTTATCTCTCAGAGTAGGCACTATTAGTACAAGGGTGAATAACACAGTTTCAGCTGTTCTGGCCAGCTTTAACCATGATCTGCGCGATATTCAATGAAGCTTAGACCTGTTTTGCACATATCCGTGTAGTCATGTTTAAACGACACTTACCGGCGCATAAACCCACTAACATGTGCTTAAACGTGCTCTAATGACCTGCATCCAACATCCATTATTCGGGACATTGGAATTACGTAACAGCCCTTGCAGGTCGTGTAAACGGGAACATGCACGAGACAGTAAGTGGCTTTACCACTGGGGCTTGTGGGATATGTACAAGTGTTATGGTGTTTAGTAGGTTGACTGTACAAATGTGTAACTCAGTTAGTTTACATATGGATGATACCTATTAATGGAATGTCCCAGTGATGCTTAATGGATGTGCTCCAGCTATGGGAGTCCATGTCACAGTGAGCCACACACTGTAATGTGCTACACCTTGCCACAACCATAACTGGAGAATGCTGGGGTGACAGATACCTGTCATGGGTACTCCCCATGCTTTGGAACTACATCCCTGATTATATTTTATGGAGCCCCTCATTAACACACCAGGGAATCCTTGCAGAGTGGGTGGGGAACAGTGGTTACACCCCAGGGATCCCACAATTGGCTATGCTCCACAGAGGGACAGTTAGTTAATCAATGGGGTGGTGACAGCAGACACATTTTGGCTAGGCTGATGAATGGCCTCTGACAATCAGGCATGTACCTACCGATGTACCTAGGAACCTATACATACAGTATCAACACATGCTGTTAGCTTAATTTACTGTTCAGGTGTTGAATTACCTTGCACCAATAGCTATTGTGTGTGCAATAGTTGAGGGCTGCCTATGTAGGATTCACACAGTAGACCACCTATACATGCCAATTTACAGGTGGTCGTGTGTGTGTGTGCCATCCATTTTACTGTGAGTGCAGGTGAAGAAGTGTGTCAGTCCATAGGGGCCTACACTGTCAGTGCATGTGCTATACGTTCCCTCATTGCCAAGGCATGGGCATATTGGGCATGCCTCCGTCTGCCCACTGGGGCTGGCACATGGTGTTCATGGTCTGAATCCCTCTGTGCCTGTGATGCCCTTGGCAATTGTGGTGGGCTGTGAGGGCCTTCACCATTATGTTCCTGCTGCAGCTGTTTCCGCAGGATCATATTATGTAGCATGGCACATACTATGAAGATGTGGGTACATGTACCTGGAAAGTATTGCAAGGGTCCAACAGATATGTCCAAGCAATGGAACCGTGATTTAAGCATCCCAAACACATGCTCTATGATGATTCTAGTTTGTGCATGTGCCTCATTATGGCGTTCTTGCATGGGTGTGTGTGCATTTCTGATGGGAGCCATCATCCATGTCTCCAGTGCATAACCAGCATCCCCCACAAGGTGGCCATATGGGATGTCCCCCCTGACCAATACCTGGTACAGCTGTGAGGCATGCCAGATGTGGGAGTCATGGTAGCTTCCAGGGCTGCCAGCACACACATCTGTGATAATGCCCTGGGCATTGCACATGACCTGGCAGTTGATGGAGTGGTATCCCTTGTGGTTTATGTAGCGCCTACCATGCTTACTGGGTGGTGACTTGATATGTATGTGCATGCAGTCTATTGCACCCAGTACCTCGGGTAGTCTGCCACATGGTGGAAGAGACACATATTGCTGGCCAAATCCTCCTGAGTTTGGGGGGAGTGTATATGCTCTTTGGCATGTGGTAACATGGCATCCAGGAACTGGTGGAGTACCCTGGATGCTGAAGCCTGTGAGATCCCCATGATATCTCCAGTTGGCCTTTGAAAGGTACTTGTGGCTAGTATTCTCAAGCTTACACATACCTTCGTGTTCAATGGGATGGGTTCCCCTCTGTTGTTTCTGGATCTGAGGCGTGGCTGGCACAGCTCAACAATTTGCTGTATGATGTCCCTGTCCACCCTGCAATGCTCTACTATCTCCAGATCATTTAGCCCCTGGTAGCTTACCCTTGGTCTGAACACTCTTCTTCTCCTCCGAGGCATGAGGTGGTTGTCAGCATCAACCTCCACACCACCTTCAGTCTCCAACACATGGTGATGAATCACAGCTATGGCAGCTCCCAACAAGTACATTGTAAAAGTTCCCCGTCTGTTTACACCGATGGTGCAGTGTTTGTGAATACACAAGTGTGTGTGAGGTGCCTTCACACTTTATACTATTGTGCTTTGGACAATCATGATGTCATAGGGTGTGTATGTACAGTCAGAGCTGCAGGGTATCTTACTTATGTGTTTTATCGCAGGTACTGCTATTGTGGTGCCTTTGGTGTTGAATTACATTTAGCTGCCATCAATCACCTCTTGCCCTTGCCTTCACTTTTCATAACGATTCCCCTCCCACTGTCAGGCATTCATTCAGCAGCCTGATTTCTTGTTTTGTACTTTCCCAACACAGGATTGTGTTGCGAAATGTGTTCTATAGCTGATCTACTGCAGGTTTGCTTTGCTCTGTGGTGACAGTTCTCTTTCCTTTGCAATCCGACACCTCCCCTATCCTGTTCTGCAGGTTGCTACTAGCAGCCTTGTTAGCTACCGTCAATGGCCCATTGTGAGTTAATAGGTGTTAATTACTCAGTTGTACTCCAATTACCCTACTGCGGCATTTCCTTATTGTCTTCCCATAACCTTCCTGTTTCATCTGTGGTGAGCACCATGCGCAGCCGTTTACTGTGTTTCGAGTGCGTTGTCATCCACATACACATGTGCTTTTGGTCACCATGTGTGCTCTCAGCTAAGCAAAGCTATGGCTACATACACATCCCTATCCTGCAGCTTTGCTTAGCAATGGGTCACCTGGATTTGCAATGCTCCAATGTGCTTACAGCTACGGTGGCAAACCCTGCTGCTGATCTCATATATGCCTCCAGGCCACTCCTCAGTGTTGCACCACTGCACCGTATGGTGCATCCTTAGGCCGGCGGGACATTTCCGATTCAGTATTACTTGCCTCATTTGCATGGCATTGACTACTAATTCATAGTTACTGTGCCGAACACTGTCACAGACCCTTAGCAACCCTTAGCAACCCTTGCAGCTTGGTTGTGGTGTAGCATGCATACCATTGACTATTATGGTTAAATCATGATTTGTGTTACATTGCAATTTTATGACATCTGTATATACTTTTCTTGTGTTCCCGTTTGCACACACATGCCCTGCAGTTGTACTTTGCGTTAGTGTGGCCATGACATTAAATGTTATTTTTTATGTGTTGTGCATGTTTTTTATGCCATTGGCTGTATATTTAGCCATTGGCATATGTTAACTTTGTCATACGTAAGTTTGGTCCACTTTCATGGCTCCAGTGTTCTGTTTGGAAAAATGTAAACCTTTCTTTTTTTTGGTTTACATTTCTGTATGCTTACGCTACACCTGCACCACTTTATGAATCACTATGTACCTTCATTTGCATGCTGAACTACTGCGCATGGGGTGATTAGCATACATGAGCCGAGAGCTGCACAGATCTAGCATATACTGGTAGTGCATGTGGAATTGGATCGTACCTGAATCGCTCGGCGGCCATATTTGGCGTTATACCGCCTACGCTACGCCTGCACCTGGCGCAAGCTTTATGAATCCCGGGGATTTGTTTTATATTGCTTATACTTCATTTTTCTCACAACTTTCCCCCTCATTCCCTTCCCTTTACTTACTGCTTAAAAGTGAATGGAATCTATGGAGAATATCTGGTATGAGCATGTTAAGGAATAAGAAAGTAATTTAACTAAGAGATGGAGTTCTTCATAGTATTTGTGTTACTGTCCGAAATTATACCAGTTTTTTTATTTCTTCTTCTTTGAGTTAAACCAGGAGTTCTTCTCAAGAGATCCTTTTAAGGTTGGGGATGTCCAGTCCATGTCTTCAGTGGCTGATGAAAGGATATCGTTCTTTACGAAGGAAGGAGCTTCTTCTAACTTGTTGAAAATTCTGATACCATTTGATAGATGAATTATTATTTCTGTAGGGAAAATTATTTGAGATTTTATCCCATTTTGTTTGACTGTTTTCACAAGAGGTCAGCATTTTTTCTCATTTCTAGGTTTTAGTTGAGCAATCATTATCAAATAGTATGTTGTTCTCATCACATTTTAATGGAGATTTTTCCCCAAGCTGTTTTAAGAATCCAGTTTTTATCAATGAAAAAAAGGAATTTTATTACTATAGATCTTGCAGGAGTTGCTGAAGTAGAAGACATGGGTTTTCCTATAGCCTGATGTGGTCTTTTAATGTCATAGAAAAGTCCTTCCTGCAGATGCAATAATTTTGGAATCCAAGAAGGTAAAAAAAATAAATAACTAGGTCATCTCCTTCTGCTCCTTTTTTTTCTGGTAAACCAAATATTTTTAAGTTACATCTCCTTTCTTTGTTTTGAATGTCATCTATTTGGTTTAATAACCAGGTGTTTTGTCTTAATAAATATTCTGTTGGAGTATCTTCCTCCTTTAATCGTCCCTCAGTGTCATTTAAAGCATTTCTCAATATCAGATATTTTAGTTTAGTGTTGCTGGAACATTTCTTTAAAATGCCAGTTTGTTTTAAGCAGTTCTGTGTCAGATTTTCTAAGTTGTCCTGAAAACCATCTATTTTCAGAGACAACGCTTCAGTGTTGTTGTCAACAGCCTTCTTCATAGAAGACTCAGAGTGGGAATGGTTAGAGTTGCTCATTTTTCTTCCAGGCAATAAGTCTCAAAAATATTCTGATAGGAAGAAGTTAATGAAACTTCACAAACTTCAAAAGCAAGAAAGCTTAGACTATTATATTACATAATATTATTATATTACTTAGACTATTATCTATGAAGTAATTTTCCATAAAATAAAGCATTTTCCTGTTTATTTTGATTTTACCGCAGAGCTCTAAAATGTTGTTGCTTTCACTTGGCCATCTAGGATCTGTCTCACCAGTCTGACAGAGTCTTCGTCATTGTGAATGTCAGATCATTACCACATACTGCAGTCCAAGATGGAATGATTATTGGGGGAGTAAGGTGTTTACTTATGCTGATGGTAAACTGTGTATAATTAGTAATTCACCTGAAAAAAAAAGGCTAACAAAAGTGGAAGTGACATGACATGATGTGATACCTATTTTCCTTAGAGTAATAAATGAGACTGAGGCACTGAAACACAACTGCCAGTGAAAGGTAAGTACACTCAGAAGTCTATTTTCTTTCTTAATTATCACTACAAGTATCCTGCCATTGTTACATGCCTTTATACATTCTATTCTCCATTTAGTAGACTAAAGAATAATTTAAAAATGTACATGGAGCCAATGACTTGAAGATTCATTCCAAACTACCAAGAATTTGACATTGCAAAACAAAAGTTAGTCTTTTGGTATGGTTGCAGGTAATGTCAGAGGGGGAAAAAACATAAAATGTAGAAAAAGCACTGCCTTGGCTGGTAATAAAGAGACATTATCTGGTATGTGCCCTGCCAACAAGATTGGTTGATACTTTTATACTATTTTCACTGATTATTTAAAAGGTGACACTATCACCCCAGTAGAAGCGTAGATTTTGTTTCCTCCTGATTATTTAACTACACTTGTTTTATCTATGTAGCTGTGAAAATAAGACATGTCAAGTCTGTAATTAAAATGAAATGGGCTGTAGCTGAATTCTGCAGGCTAAAACTGTGTTGCAGCTGAATGCTCATGGCTAACTGCAAAGAAATATATAAAAAAATCAAATATGGGTCAGGACACTGTACACTAACTGAAATGTGTTATAATAATCATTCTCTTAGTGTTTACATTGCTGGTTACATGCAGCGCTTGTGTGGCTTATGTACCATCAAATAAACTGCTTGCTTTTCAACTTGTCTTTCTGAAACTAACTTGAACTAATGATTAAAATTATGTCCTTTTTCTCACCTGCAAATTCACATGCAAAAAAGACAATTCTCTTTATATGAAAGAAAACTGAATGCATGATGGCAAAGCAAGAACCTGTCCTGCTGAGTATAGTAAAAGGTATCTTGCTGAAACAGTAACAATGAATCACATGATCGTTTGGAATTGAAAGATGAGTTGAGCAGGCCATAAGAAAGTAGTAAAGTATTTTGTTTGCTATTGACTGCATCATTTACAATTGCTCTTTGTAGATTAAAACCATTTATGAGGATATGAAAACCCAGACATTATTTTTGACCTCAGCATTCATTCATAATCATTTTGATAATAGATTTACTATTTGTATGTTGAAGGCCTGAAACATAAAAAAAATGAAAATAAATGTCTTGTAAGAATTGCACAGACTTTGTTGCCCAGCAATCCTTTTTTCATTAGCAGATTTTATGATACTCTTTTCACCTTTTATATAATTGTAACAACAGTATAAATAACTACTGTATAAGAACATGTAACTGAGCCTTTCTTTCATTTTCTTCTAAAGGTGATGAGCAAACCATTCAGAAGGTGTTCTTTGATATTAGTAGGCATGATACCACAAAAATAGAGACAATTCCACCAAAAATGATTAGGCTGGTTGTCTCAGTGCATGGAGGCCTGGCTTCATCCCTAATAAACAGAAACATTTTAAAGTGTTGAGTGCTTATTGGATAGATTGAACATTCTGCTCTATTTATGTGAAAGAGATGCTTCTACTTAAATAGGTAACTTTAAATCAGCAGCATGGCTCTCCCTGCTTGCCTGTCAAGGTATTGTAGACGTTTATTGAAAGGCATCTCATGGACAAAATTGTACATCATAGCTCCTTGCTGAGTCACAGCTTGCATTCAGCTGAGGTTATGATCATGTAATAAAAGATCTCAGAATGTTAGAATACAGAGCACAGTTGGGGAAAACCTCTTAATGCAGTGCTTTTGGGCTTAAATTTGATGCTCAGCTCTTCACTACCCTTTCTTAATGCATCAGAATTTGGCCTTGAGTCTAACCAATGTTGATTCTCCAGTGAAAAGAGTAGCAGAAAATATTTTGTCAGATTCAATCAGGCTAGATCTATTCCATCTGAAATAACTATAGGAACAAATCAGCAGTTATATTCACATCTATATCTGTCACAACTCCAGTGGAAAAGTAAGCAGATGATTCCAACTAGTAATAGACAAAATCCTGTTGTATTGCTGTTCTAAACAGGTAAAAAGTGAATTATAAGCTATTGATGGGATAGATGCTGAAAGCAGACATATGCTACTTCTAAGTGAAAAATCCAACAATAGATTTTGAAAGACATCTAATTAAGTTGATTAATTGATTGGAGGATTTATATGGACAGTGAACTAAAATGATCTAAATATCATACAAATTATAAAGAAGACCACGCAACAGACTAGAATGCTTGAGAACATGGAAAAGTTTAAAAAAGTTAAAGTTGTTCAGGTCATGCCCTTTTATTTTATTTCTAGTATAATCTTAACCACAACTCTTAACTGTTATTTCTAGTATAATCTTAACTACAACTCTAACTCTGAAAACTGGTTTTATGAAAATTAAAACCAGCAGATCCATTAATTTGCAGTGGGAGCTCATAATAAAAAATGTACTTCATCAATGTGCAAACAGTATACTTTTTTAACTGAGGATTATCTTTTGTGATACCCAGGATCACAACAGATAATTTTGCTATATTGCCAGTGAAAGTATATAGCTATTGCAATAGTCCTCTAAACAAAAAAATAATGTTGTTAACATATTTACCTGAGTGCATTTCTTTCTCTATATAGACGTGTGTATTGCAGTGGGGGAGGTGAGACCAATGTACAACTTTTTATTCATACTGCTCAACACATGATAATTAAATTATGCAACAGCAACTTTCATAATTCACCATAAAGGGCAGGAAGTGGGTTATTTTCCTTATTTTGCAGAATACAGTGCCATCAGATATAACATACTCACTTGTAGTGGGCAGTGTCTTACAAAACTAAGGGCCGTGTCATCTTCCTGCAGTAATAAAGCTGTACCATACAGGGACAAATACCTCTCATTCCTCTGTAGCCTGTCTCTAGCCCTGGTCGCTGTTACTTAAATGCACACCGATGTCCAACTGTGCACTGCCTATGTAACACTGGTAAAATAAGAGACATAATATACGCTTGCTAATATAAGCTATGCCACAGCACATTTCTTAAGCAGCTTTCATGGGAGTAGTTAAGAAAGGTTGAAAAAGTTATAGCCTATCAGTTGCCCAGGAGTGCATTTGATAGCTGAAAATGGACTTTAAAGTGATTAATCACTTGCTCCAGCTGCTTTTCACATATTTCAGTGGCACAATAAAGATGTATACTAATGATGATTTCTAAACTAACTTATAATTTAATATAAAGGCTATCATACAGATTGTATACATTTTTCTTTTGTAGAGTGCAGTATGTAACATGGTTCTGCATTGCTTGATCTGTCTCCAACTGATATGTCTAACAGAAAAAAATTACAGACAGACATCCATTGACTTAATGATAATCGGTCCTCGTATATTAAATGGCAAAAGCAGAACAACTTTAACATTTCTAATGGATGGAGTGTTTTACATCACATTAATATGCTTATGCATCCATACATATAGTATTAAAATTAGAAAAAAATATACAAAAATAGTATAGTCAATCCATTTTGTAAGCATAGCATTTCTGTTCAGCTTAAGCAAATTTGGCAATGGATGATGTAATGAGGCCCTCTGTCTGTAGTATCAAGCCGAATAATGTCTCTGGATCTGATCTATCTGGTAATAATACACATTATACAGCAGTACCTTGTTAATATTACAAAAAGAGATGCCACCTGGCAGCAGCAGCTACAGTTACCACTGAAACCCAACATTCTTTACACAATTTTTCCGGTAACTGCACAAACATGCAAATCCAATTTGGCTACTCCATAATAAATAAATTAAAAAAAAATGTTTACAACCAACATTTGCTCTCATCACTAAACAGAAAAAAATAGAAATATTACTCCTTACCTAGAAAATATGTTACTTCATATCATTCTTGATGTAATGGGTACACAGGAACTAAATCTCCTCTGACTTTAAGATTCTTCTGGTCAGCTAAATTAAATAAATAAAATAACCCTTCCATAATAAATTTGTTGCATAAAACTAAAGGAAAAATACCTATTGTAGTTGCCATATGGGAACTCAAGTGTCAGCTACTTAAATCCAACAGGAAATGTCATGCTATAATCATGGGATAAAGACTAATGTCAGGTGAAGAAGCTATGGGAGATGGGAGTAGAGTGAATGCTGTTGCATCAGGTTTAACAAGAAAAGACATAAAATTCAGTTTTTCATACTCTGAAGTCACACGTATCAGTTTTCAACCCATGCACAGTTCAAACTAAAACATGCCTATAAAAGTTAGACAAATATAATTATGATAGGTTCATAGGTTCATAGAAGGTTACTAGGCTAGCACTCTTGAGTCCATACAGGCCTAGCCATGTTAATCCTGAGTTACCTCAATTGTCCTTGGTTAGATGGATGTTATTCGCAGAGCGAGTCTATGATAAACACCGACTACCCCTGTCCATGAGGGACATGGGTGTCACCTCTGGGGCGAATTTGTGGTCTCCCATCCATTTGTCCGGGTTGCGCTTGGATAGGGTCATTGAGGAGCTCTGCTTCATATGAAATGGAAGTTTATTCCAGAGGAGCGACAATCTCTGGGAGATATAGCTCCAGCATGTTCTGTTAATGGCACAAGCTAGGTTAAGATTCCTAGAGTCAGTGACTATTGTGCCACTTGGCTTGCAGATGTGCAGCATATCCATCAGGGCAGGGTCAAAGACTGACCTGTAGGCCAGGCACAAGTCACCTCTCAGCAGTCTATATGATACAGAACACAGTGACAGGGCTTTCTGTCTATACATGTAAGCCATGGTTTGGAGGCCCTGTATTTTCTTGGTGAGAAACTCCTGTGGTCTCTCCAGCTGCTGCAGTTATCTGGTGAGGTACCTGCAGAAGGGAGTATTGTACTCTATTAATGGTCTAATGAGGGTCATGTACAATGGAGTTATAACATCTTTAGACATAGGTGTGATGCACTTACTCATGAGGTGCACAACATAGAAGGCTTTCCTTACCATTGTGGAAACTTAGTGGTTGAAGTTCAGATTGCTATCTATCTATGTTCCCAGATCTCGCACAACTGAGTTTGAACTAAGGAGGGTTGCTGTCAATATTGTAATTTGCAGGGAATTCTGCTTTATTAAAGGGGATAATAATGCACTTTTTTGGTTTTAATTTTAGACAATGGCTTTGACACCAGTCATTTGTATGTGTTATCTCTTCCTGTAATATGTTAACATCACTGGAGGACTCAATGATTGCACCCAATTTGCAATCACCAGTGAACTTGATTAGCCAAAGGCTGTCTATTTTAACCTGGAATTCTGAGAAATAGATTCCAAACAGTAAAGGGCAGAGCACAGATCCTTGTTGTAATCCATTGATAATGGGTCTTCTGGTAGAGGTGGAGTCACCAACTTTGACAGCATGTGTTTTGTTGGTGAGACAATTGGCTACCCATTTAATGATGTAAGGGTTGATCCCCATCTGGAAGAGTTTCTCAATGATACTTGAGTCGGGGATTTTGTCAAAAGCCTTGGCTAGGCCAAGAGAGGCATCTTCCTCTGTCTTACTTTCATCCAGGGCTTTGGTGACTTTCTTGAAGAAGTCTACTAGGTTTAATAAGTATGATCTACACTTAAAAAAGCCAAACTGGGCTGGGTCTAGAGTTTGAACGTCACCTATGTTTTTGTTGAAAACGTCCATGATGACTCTTTCCATGGCCTTGCATAAGAGCCTGGTTAGACTTATGGGTCTGTAGTTCCCAGGGTTGGTTGATGGCCAGCATTTGAGCAAGAGGATTACTGTTGCTGTTCTCCACTCAGTTTGAGCAAACCAGTTCTCAGGCTATGGTTTAAGAGAATGCCAAGTGGGTCCGCTAGGTCCTGTTTCAGATTGCTTAATAAGCGACCTGAGATTTTATCTGGTCCCATTGAGGCCATGTTTTTTTGTCTTAGAGAGCACAGATATAACCTGATCTCTAGAGATACTAGGCAGAGGACTGGTGTCAGGTATGCTTTGGGGCATGGCTGGTAGGAACAGGGGGGTGATGTTTGTGTTAAATCTGTCAGCTAGCAGGTTGGCAATTTCCTCTGGTATAGTATGAGTGATACCATCTACTACCAGTTTGGCACATAGCTGGACATTCCTTTTTAGACTTCGGATGTAGTTAAAGAGTCCCTCATGATTATCCTTAGCTAGGGATGTTATTTTAGCTTTTGTAATTAGCTTTAGAGGACTTTACAAGATTTCTGATTTGTTTGTTCAAGCTGTGGAGGGAATTCTTCCTTTCCTGAGTCAGTTCCCTCTTATTCTTAGTTATCACTTTCTTTGTTTTGTTATATAACCTGTTTATACTTGAGGCCCACCAGGGTGGCTTGTTTTTTTGGGAGGACCTGATTTTAATCCAGTCAGGTATAGCGACGTCTATTCAGTTGCTTAATTGTTTATATAGGGCATTTGTGTATACCTCTGTATATGAGTCATTGCTGTCTGTGATGGTGGGGGGTATAAAACTTTTTATACCATCTCTTAATAGGCTGTAATTTGCTTTGGAAAAAGTTTCTTTAACTTTTTGTTTTCTCCTTTGGTGGTGACAGGTTTAATAGTCACTTTGAATGAGACTGATTTATGGCCCAACCTTACTGGGTGGGGGGGGTATCCCACAGGGTGGAGTGCAGTGACTCCCCCCTGGTGAGTACTATATCTAGGACATTTAAGACCTTTGTGGGGTTGCAGATTATCTGCTCAAGAGCATTTGTTTTGACAAAGTCCAGCAATGTCTGGGCAAGCATGTTCGTGGTCATGTATGTCACCCAGTCAATGGAAGGATAGTTGAAATCTCCTATGACTAAGGTATTCAGCTGCATGGTAAGTGACTCCAGTAAATCCAGGTAGGTGGTGTGCTTTTCTTAGTTTATGGTGGAGGACCTATAGCTAGCAATGATGTGGTAGGGTATTTTGCTTATAGTTAGTTGGACATGGACATGGAGTAGTTTGAGAGAGTTGTACTGTTAAACCAATCTCGAGGTGTACTTGGCTTTAATGAAGATTGATACACATCCACCTTTGTTTTTTTTCATGCTCATTTTGAGGTCTGAATATGTGGAAAGCTCGGTAACCTTGCACAGTCAGGGTGTTCACCATAGCACAGATGTCAGCATCTTCCAAGGTGAGGATTGCTTCCAGGGAGTGCAGTTTTATATTTAGACTCCTAGCATTAAGCAGCTGAACCTTGAGTTTGTCTCCAGTGGATTTTGTTACATTGGAAACTTTGTTGCTTTGACACTGCCTAAAAAAGTCACTATGGGGAAGCAAGTGCCCTTTCCAGTATCCAAAAGCGTAGCTGAAACAGGTGCACACTATCTCTGACAAAGTAGTGTGGCCTGTTGACCATGTCTTACCAGGCTGACAGATACTGGATCCTTCTGGACTGACACCGCAAGCTAAGCCAATTGTTGAAGTCTATCAGTTTTTGTTTATAATGTGGCATTATCCTGGGTGAAGGTAGAGTGCTGCTTAGGGCTAGGCTCGTGCCTACAAGGGACAGATAATATGAGAGTTCAGTCATGTCTCTCTTCATATAGTCCAGAGAGGTGCATGTCAAGTAATTCACCCCAGCATGAACTATGACAGAGTCATAACGGTACTTGTTGTTGAGTGACTTGAGTCCATGTGTGATTTGATGGATCATGACACTTGACAACCAGCTGACCACGAACTTTTACTTGTCCAGCCTGGTGAAGGGGGCATCTGTGTGTCTCACTGTGGAGTCACCTATGACAATGCTATTAGGTTTTAAGCTGTTCTACCTTTGGTGCTTATTTACTGAGACAGTGGTGTATGTGTTATTATGCGTAGTGGTTTCTATTTGCATAGCAGTGTGTGCAAGTGGTTTACATTTGGGAGGTCTCTGATCTTTTGATAGGCTTCTAGTAAGTACCTCCACATATGTGGGTTTATGTGTCATTATATCATTTTGTGTGAGAGGTGAAGTGTGCGTGTTGACAACCTGTTTGGTATCTGTTGTTACATGAGAAAATTGATTCCACTTTCATAATGTAATTACATCTCTCACATAGGGTATTTCTTTGTTTTAGGAGTAAGTGGCTGTCCTTATACATGAGGCAATTACTATGTTATCCCAGGAAGATCATGTCAATCAGGCTCAATGGTAAATGATGGGAAACTGCCCATCCATTATACCAGGTTTTACCATATATACTATTAGGAAAGGGAGTGGGCTAGTTTGACCAGTTTTCTGCTAAGACTAACGAAGGTGCTTGTTCTATTGAAGGCTATGGTTGATAAGTGTGGCAATGTTGCTCAGTGCACCCATAGTGCAGTAGAGAAGCTTGGGAGGGTTCCACTGACAGGTGTCTATGAAAAAATGGAGTTTTAAGGCATTTGCATCTATACAGGTCACCACTAACCCCTGTTGGGTCCATATCACATCATCAAAAATGCATTTTATCGAATGCGTTTTCACCAAACTGAAAATAGCGAACAGGCAAAATAGTGAAGCTGCTTTTCAGTGAATTCTTTCCCTGGGAAAGAAGTCGCTTAACTGCTTTGTTAGTTTGCCGTGTTTTGCACTGTAGTGCGGTCTCGGAGTGCAGTCTCAGAGATTCCTTTATCCGGTATGGCTCCCGAACATAAATGTGCAATAGTTACTGACCTTAAGGTTAGGGTGCTGGTTAAGGTAAGTGCATATATAGTAATACATTTAGCATACACCTTAGGGTGAGAAGTAGGGTTTAGTTAAGTGTATAATATTTACTTTTTTTGGGGGGGTTAGAAGTAGGGTTAAGTTAGGTGGATATATGTTTTAAAGTGTTTCCTTTTTTTATTTTGGGTTAGAAGTAGGGTTAAGGTTGGTGTGTATGTGTTTTAACTGTTTACTTTTTTTTTTTTGGAACAGTGATTTCTTTCCCTAGGAAAGAAATAACTGTTCTGAGCTGTCGCTATTTTCAGATTTCAGTGAAATAGAGTCGATCAATCATCATTCGCTGTTTTCAATGATCGGTGATCTGATATAGACCACCCCTGTTGTATGGTGCACTGCAATATGCAAACACACGGGTTAAATACAGTTGAAATTAAAACATTTTTAAGCTAATCTACTGATAAGAAAGCACACAAGGAACCTACCTCCAGAAGTCCCCAGCTCGGAAAAGGCTGGATCCATACCTTTTTGTCACAAGGACACAGGGGAGACCTTCTTAATGTATGATGGCTTGTTTAATGTTCAAGTGTATCAATAACATGCTGGATTCAGCAGATCTGAATCTAGTCTATGCTATCTAGGTATCAGAACAGTGCAAATCCAGTGCAGAGAATTGAAAAAATACTAAGAGCCCTTTTGTGTGTTTCCCAGCTCAGTTAGATCAGGTAAACATCTACTGCCACCAGTCCTCCCAATGAAAAAACACAGTAAAGGAGTGTCTGGAGTGAAATGCTACCACAAACATAGTTAAACGGTATGAAATGCTACCACAAACAAACTTAAAGATGGAGATAAAACAGTGTACTTTAAATAGCTTATATAAGTGCGATAATTCAATAAAAGTATTTTGCTTTGAATAAATGAGCCAAGAGCCACTCGGTTGTACGGAATTTATAAAGGCACAAAAGACAAGATAATCCATTTAATAAGCCCTCTAGCTAATAAAACTACATTCAAAAATCTCAAGTGTTTCCCCAACCTAAACATATCAGGCTACCTCTCAATGCATTAGATGGAAAATCCACTGACCTATTTTGATGTAAAAACAATTGTTTGTTAGAGTCTAAAAATGCACTACTTTATCCCACAGCTAGGTAATGAAGTCAGTTCAAGTAGAACAGACAAAGGGAGGCAAAATGCACTTTTTCAATATAAGCACAATGAAAGGCAAATAAATAATTCAGGATATCAACAGCAGTGTAGAAAGAGAGGAGAGTATTAAGTTCAATTTACAGTAGGGCTGGACAGCTTAAAATCACCAGGTTTAAAAAGCATAACAAGAAAAGAGACGCGGTGGGAAATAACAGGCAAAGCAGATTTCTTAAGACAGTCAACAAAATGGAGCAGGTATCAGAAAGCAGCTCTATTAGTCACAAACAAAAACTATAGGTTTCCTCAACCAGCAGGGAGTCACCAGCAGTGCTTTAGTTTATGCAGGCTTCAAATCTTTTCAAAGACAAAAGGCCAGAATTTCACTGAGTATTTAAGTATCACATAAGAGAAAATTTAACCAATAGAAAAAAAGCATGTGAAATGTGCAGCTTAGATAATTTAATTTAAGTGTCTACCTCTCATATAGAACAAAAACACCAGGCCAATCAGATTTCTTACAACAGAAAACAAAATGGAGCAGAAAGCAGCTCTATCAGTACAGACAAAAATCCTTGCCCATCAGGGGATCACCAGATTGTCCAAACTGATTTGAGGAAGTTCTCCCTGACTGACCATGACATGTACCATGTCAACTCGTCCTCAGTGAAGCAAAAGATTTTAGATGAAGACAGTCATGAAATATGCACCATAATTTATCTCTGCAATATAACAGCATAATATCTCAGCTGATCAAGAAATGGTCTAAAGAGGACAATAAAATTACATTTATATTTGGAATTAAAATAGCTGAATCAAAATAAATACATAAGTAAATAAGAAAGTAAGCAAGCAAACAAATAAATAAATAAATGCATTTTTACAGATAACGTCATTGAATCAGAACCTTTCATTGTAGTCTTTTAATGCTTAGCTATGAATACCAAACCTTCTATTTAAAGCGTCTTTTACAGAAATCTCATTTAACTGAAACATCATTTTTGAAAATAATAACTAACTTTCCTTCCAATAGCACAATTAAACCTCTAGCACTGATATCAGAATAAGTTTTCTCTTTATTTTTCCACCATAATCCTCTCAATACCTAAATACATTTTTGCATACTCAGTCTTATATGCAAACCACCAGTTCGCACAGGACATATAAAATCCTCATACCAAGGTGATCATAAATGAGCTTTTGCCATTCCTTAAGCATAATAGACAATGTGCTACAGTGACCTATGTACTTCTTAATACACTTGTCATAAAGCAATACAGCAGCATCTGTACGAAACCTGCCCAAATGACATTTGATCTGAAAACCTACAGAAATAGTCATAAAAACACTTGCAGCTAAGCTGGGAATAAATACAAACTAATCCAACTCAGTTCAAAGTTTACTTCTCTTATATGTAAATTATCTATTTTCTTTTAATCACAAATCAAAATCTTGCATTAAAGTCCTACAGATTCTAACACCAATCTATAATTTTCCATGTGTCTTCCATAAATTGCAATTAAAGTCTGTGAATATTATGAACATCAGGTGCTGACTTGTTGGAACATGGGCTAATTAGCTAGGCTTATAAGGGCCTCAGGGCCAGTAGCCTAACAACTTGCTACAATTGTATGATGATAGGTAAATTAGCACATAGATATGCCTTCAAACTAGAAAACATTTCTGGGCAATCTTTTTAAATTACTACTAGCACAGCAAATTGTCAATCTAAATAACATAGTTGCAGATTTGCAGTCTTAACAATAAAAATCTACCAGGTAAAATTACTGATGCATACAAAATATGTTTATCAGAAGAAATAGGAAACACTGCGTTACTACAACAGTTGTTAACTCATTAACACCTAAGTGGTGTGGAATGCCACACCTCTAAACAGACTACACACATCTTGCATTCAAGTGCATTTTCTGAAAAATAAACATAAAAAAGAATATATGTAAAAGTAAATATTTTGTGAATAAAAACTAGTAAAACTGTACAATTTGCAATGTCATCAGTAAGAAGTATCATTTGCAGCAATAACAGTCAGTGCCTTTATAGACTTTATATAAATGTTACAGTACATTACAAAGCATATAAATCCAAAGTTACATTTTGCTTAACTTTCAGGATTTGTTGTATCTTGGAAGCTGTATAACCTACATATATTGTTAGAACTGTTTTGTTAACCAGGCATATATTTTCACATAACAACAAGAAATTCCTCTGTGAGTTCACGTTTATTGAGATCTTTACAGAAATATGAAAATATGTTTAATTGTATAATTAGAAGTATAAGTAATACTATTTCTTATGATTTGCAACTTGCAGTGCAAATTAGAAAGAATGTTTTCTTATAGGTTCATAGGTTCATAGGTTCATACTAGGCTATCTGCCCTAGGGCATTTATAAGCCTAGCCAGAGTGTGTGTGGCTTTCACCACCCCTTAGGATGAGAATACTATACCCATTAGTTTGCTATGCCTCTGTCCAGCAGTGACACAGAGATGATTCCCGGGGTAAACCTACGATCTCCCATCCATTCGTCAAGATTTCTCTTGAACAGAGTCAGTGAGGGGCTCTGCCTCACATGGACTGGGATTCTGTTCCATAGTGTAGGGAGTCTCTGGGTGATGAATCTGTCCCTCCAGCACATCCTATTTATATCCGTGTTGAGGTTTAAGTCTCTTGCTCTCGTGGCTCTGGTGGATTTGGATTTTTTGAGGTGGAGCATGTCCATTAATTCCGGGTTGGACATGGCCTTGTATGTCAGGCAAAGATCACCTCTGAGCAGACGGTATGCGACTGAATAGAGCTGGAGTTTCTTCAGTCGGGCATCGTATGACATATGTTTGAGCCCCATTATCCTTTTGGTGAGGAACTTTTGGGGTCTTTCCAACTGCTGCAGGTGTCGGGTAAGGTACATTCTGAATGGGGCATTGTACTCAATCATTGGTCTGATAAGTGAAGAGTACAGCGGTACAATGACCTCTCCTGATCTGGATGTGAATCCCTTCATGATCAGGTGGGCAATGTAGAAGGTCTTCCTAACCACTTTGGCAATGTGAGTGTCAAAAGAGAGGTTACTGTCAACTTGGTCCCCAGGTCCCTGATAACTTCTTCCGTGTTTAATGGATTACCACCTATGTGGTAATTAGGGGTTACCTTGTTTTTCCCAAAGGGTATGACTATACATTTTTGGCATTTAGCTTAAGGCCATGGCTCTGGCACCAGTTATCCATTTCTATGAGACCTCTCTGGAGGATGTCTGTGTCTGATGGAGTGTCAATTATGGTGCCCAGTTTGCAGTCATCTGCAAATTTTGTCAGCCACAATCCCCCTATGTTTGCCTGCACTTCAGAAAAATAAATGCCAAATTAAAGGGGGCCCAGGACTGAGCCCTGTGGGACACCGCTCGTGACCGGCTTAGAGTCTGACATGGCACCAGCAACTCTAACCCTGTGTGTTCTGTCCTTGAGCCAGTTTGCAACCCATCTTGTGACATATGGGTTTACATCTAAGCTGGTGAGCTTTTCTATGATGCCCGAGTGGGGTATTGTGTCGAACGCTTTTGCTAGGTCAAGGTAGGCTGTGTGAACTGCCTTACCCTCATCAATGGCCTTAGTGACTGTTTTGAAAAAGTCGACCAAGTTCAAGATGCAGGATCTGCCCTTGACAAAGCCAAATTGGGTAGGATCCAGTGTCTGTAGGTCCCCAATGTCTTTATTTATGAGTTCCATTATGATCCTCTCCATAGCTTTGCAGACAAGGCTCGTCAAGCTTATGGGGCGGTAATTTCCAGGGTCAGTAGAAGCACCGCCTTTGTGGAGTGGGACCACAGTTGCCATACGCCATTCTTTGGGTACGTATCCTGTAGTAAGGCTAAGATTAAACAGCAGCCTTATGTGTGGGTTTAGTTCCTCATTGAGTTTGTGTAGCACACAGCCGGGGACACCGTCCGGTCCCATTGATGCTGTGTTTTTTGTTTTAGAGAGAGCTTCAATATTACTTGATGTTAATGCAACAGTTTGTAAGTCACCTGGTCTTTGAAGTATTAAGTATGTATGGTAATATTGTTTATTTTTATATTTACTAACAAATAACTAGAAATATATCAAGTATAGTGTGACATAAATGAAATTCAGCAATGAATTTTCCAGTCTCCCACTATGTCATATCACACCATACCACTCAGTGACACGTAGAGCTCTCAGTTGTGAAAATATGAACATAAATATGAACATATGAATACTAAGTGAACAGTGATTAATTTTTCTACTGTGGTACATCCTAGATTAAAAATGTTTATGCCATTTTGTTAATTATTCTTAGCATTTTCTAATATTTCTTATTATTAGTTTGTAAGTCACTTAGAAAGTGAAGTCAGACTCAAAAATTTCTGACTGCCATAAGCAGAAATTTGAGTGAACTGGAGGTATGCAACAAACTGTTATAGGCTTGACTGAGTTAAATCTCAAACTCCATACAATATTTCTGCAGCAAACAATCTGTGTCTGTGCACATTGTTATAGTATCAACTGTTGGATATCTAAGAGACAGATATTATCCCCATTTGACTTTTTGCACCAATTCAAATTTTTCAAACAACTAACTTCACTAACCAAACTATTAATATTAAGAGAATATATAGAACAATTTGCTCTTTACTCTTTTAGGAAGAAATGCTTTTAATAAGTTTATTTAATGTTTTTCAACCCTTTTCCAAATAGGGTTTCCTTCCATTTGACCTACAGAAGTGGGAGTATCTGATATTAAAACATCCCTGTCTCGAGGGTCAGTTAATTCTGCTGCTCACTCCCCTTCACTCATATCATTATCATAAGGCTGATTTATAGCATATAAATTAGCAGCTGTGGAAGGCAAGACAATAGCATCCACATTTGGTGAACCAGTTTTCCCACCATTAACATTCTTAGCTACAGATCCACTATCACGTATTTAAGGACAATTAGGCCAAGCATGCCATATTAATTTACATTTACTACAACACAAAGCACAGTTTTGAATAATGTGTCCAGACTAAATGCACTGCTGACATTGGCATTTTGAGTACTCACTTATTAAATACAGAGAGGAACCAGAATGAAAACACATTTTTGTTGACCTAATATCACACAGTGCCCGTTATATGCTGTGCACTGGTTGCATTTGATATATGACATGGTTGAACAGTACATTTAATCTCACCCATAGCTCTTATGCTGCAGTATGTGTACCTCATTATCAAGCATTATTTGAATTTGATGTACTTGCTCTCAAGAGTTCATAAAAAAGCTGTTGAACTTTCAATTCTAATAATATATCTGAAACTGCAGAGTCAACTTTTTCCACAATGGAAAAGTAATAATCATAAACATATATTCATTCCTGGAGTGAACATTCAGTTTTTCAATAACTTTTGTAAAGACACTGAGTTATAAGAGTAGAGTTCACTAAAGTTAGTTTGCAGTTCTGTTTCTTATCCAGTTGTATAACAGAACATCTTCAATGAGGAATCCTGAACATTTTACTAAAGACTCCCAAACCACATAACAATCCATTACCTTCACTTATTTTGACATTACCAGAACAATTGGTTTGCTTCTTAACAAAACTCTTTTTCTAAAGTGAATCCCACCATTACAGCCACTGCTACATAGCTTTTGGTTAAAGCTGACTAAGGAAATTCAACTAATGGTGATGCATGAACCACTGAGGCATCCTCTTATGTATAAAGATTTCTGACTAGGTCCTTTTTTGGAAGATGAGTGCTCCAAAAGCCACACTTCTCCACAGCATCCAACCTCAGCAAAGCTTGAGGAGAATCAGACTCAGAGTCATCATACCATTGTTGTAACACATCTGTGGATAAACCAGCTGAGCTAAGTTTATAATTGCATTAATCTCTTTGAACATCTGTGGAGCTGGCTTCTATGTAAAAGCTAAGAGTTAAATCTAACAAATCTTCAGGTATGCTTTTTGGACCCCTTCCCAAAAAAGGAACATTAGAAGAAGAAGGCCTCATTCAGTATTACCTACCAAAACTGGCCAACCTGTCCCAAAAGTCTCCCTATAGAATTTCCTTGAATTAACATTTGGGTCTTCTCTATTCCTTTTACCCTATACTGAATCTCAATGCTAAATGTGTCAGATCTAAATGTTATCGCTAAAATTTCATGCCTACTAAGAAAAGGAGCCAGAGTAGCAATTGCCACAAACATAGTATTGCCTAAGTTTAGAATATGATTTGTCTGTTCTTGCATTTAAGTCATCATAAAACCTAAATCTCTTTCAAAAGAAAGAAAACAAAGCTCTTATATTCATACAACTAAGCTCCCTATAATGAGTACCTCTCCACTACCATTTCTATAAACAACCGGCTTCTACTTCCCTCCAAAGCTACCTGATTCCTTAAAACACTCACAATTACATTCTTCAGAGATTTTGCCCTCTGCTATACAGCCTATTTAATGTCTGCAAAATCACATTGACACTGTGAATCTTTGGCAACATTCTTTTACATAGGTCACCCTTCCCTTTCCCTGTCTGTTACAGAACAGCCTTTTCATAAACTAGCAGCAACAGCATTGAGAATCCAAAATCACAGAAAAAAAAATCTGTGTTTTTCATTGCAGGACTTTTAAAAAATGAATTTTAGACTATGTTAAGTAATCCACAGATCAAATACCTTGCTGCTGCATTATGACCACAACTACCTTCCTAACTCCATTGCGCCCACTCCCAGCGCTCTCCTCTTAATTCATTGCATCCACCACTACAGTCCTTCTCCTGCTCTCTCTTTAACTCACAACCCTTACCTTTATCTTTCTGCTTCACTCGACTCTCACACATCTAATTCACCACTGAATGTACCCGTACAAGCTGAGCTCTGACCATAACAATTCTTCCCTCACAAATTGGTAGTCCTCCGACAATCAACATTTATTTGTTGAAATATTGTCTTTTTCTGCTTTACAAGAAGGTATGTCTACTATGTATGAAACAAAGACTTATTCTGCATTTAGTCTCTGTTTACTCTACAATATACTGCACTAAATCATACTAATACCTTTTCCTCTTGAAATTCTGCCATACAGCCTTGTCCTGATGTTGAACTAACTGTATTATCTTATTTAATTTTAAACAACAGTGTAACTTTATGTTCTTAATTTTGTGGTCCTTGCTCTGATGTGGGTAAAATGTAAGCTTCTCTTCCCTGTTTGGCTCAGGTTTTGCCTGGAAAGAATCTTCAGATCAGTGTACCTGCCCACTTAACATATGTAAAAACAAAATAAAAATGTTGCATGAATCATTTCCTGCTGTTGTGTTATTTTGAGTTTATTATAAAGTGGCATTGTTTTTTTCTTTTCTTCTGTGTGAGTAATAGAGAAACGGTGCTGGTTGGAAATTGGAATTTTAGACTTTCCCCCGGATTCACTAATCCTCCATGTAAGACTTAATAAGTCTTACTCGGAGGCTGCAGTTGAACGGTTTGACGTCAGCGTGCCATGAATATTCATGAGGGCACCCTGACTCAACCGTAACTCTTACATGGACTGAGTAGGAAAGCAGGGGGCGTGTCTGACTGCCGAGCAGTCTAAATGTGCATGCCCCTGCAAGGTTTTAAAAAGCATAATGTCAACACACAAGAGCGAGTTCGCTCAAATGTACTTGCACCCAACACCACACACCCTGACACTGTAAACCCCCATCACACTTATATAAAGTAAATAAGTATATATATATTTTTTAAATCCACGATATAGCTGCCCATATTTGCGCATGTGTGCATGGGTGTGCCCATTGCTTAGCTAGAGTTAGCAATTCTGATATGGAAGAGCATAAGAAAGAATGTTTATGCAAGTCACACCAAATTTGAATAGCGTAATGGTAGAGTGTATGCGCAAAGAGAAGGCATTCACGGTTTGAGTCCCACCACTCCCCTTCTTATTTATGTTTTAAATCAGTATTTGAAATAATACCAGACATATATGATTAAAATTTATTAAAATCAGTGACATGGCCAATGTATCAGTGAACAAACTAAATATTTTTAAAGGGCCCAGATATATAATAGCCTGCTGTTAAGCAATGCTTTACACAGCTAAACACAGGTGCCCATAGTTTAATAGTGCTTTACCCAGCTAAACAGAGTTGTCCATAGTTTAATAGCGCTTTACCCAGCTAAACCGAGTTGCGCATAGTTTAATAGCGCTTTACCCAGAGCAATAGAGTTGCCCAAAGGTTAAAAGCACTTTACCCAGCGCAATGTGTTTGCACAGATGTGCACGCCACGCCAACCAGGGCACCGTAGGGCACCGTGGAGCATTGTAGAGCTAAGTTGCTTAAATGCAGCCACACCCCCTAGCCTGTCTAGACAGTATTAAAATAAAAGAATGACAAGGTTCAAACCCAGGACCCTGTGCATCACAATCAAAGTACAGAACCACTAAGCCATGACAACATAGGGGAAGCAGCCACTATTAACATTCATATACTTACGAATGGTAGTTTAACCATTACTAAGCAGGTCTGCAGTCAGCCGAGAATTTTACAAAATGGCCAATCATAAAAAAGTGCGGGAAATGCGGCATATTTAAGCCCCATAGGCGGGAATACTCGCCATAACTAATTGTAGATCACATTTGCAGTCAGAATGACAGGTGCAGGAGAGGGTTCACGCTTCTGAGAACAATGTTGGGCCATCGAGGAGTCCAAACACATGGTTTGGCTCCTTGTCCACCATCACAAGTCAAGACTCCTGCAGGGCCAGTTCTAAGGGATGGAGTACAAGGCAGAGGCTTAGAACCGGTTAGCTCGTGACCTCACCAGTGCCACAGGTGTTCCTCAGACTGGTGTGCAGGTCCGTCACCACCATGCAGACCTGAAGAGACGAAAGCAGGACCGCCTGAACCAGTGGATACAGGAGGCCCGTGGGATGCAGAATGCCCCACAACTGAGTATGTAGCCATGGAATGCAGTAAGGAAGAATTGATAATGGAGTATGTATAATGGATAGGTATGTCTCAATATCCCGTCATTTACTTTACAGCTGCAGGTGACCGTGCCATGAATCAGCAAGCCTATGCTGATAGGCTGCTAAGGCTGCACCACCAGGCAGGTTAGTGATTGTTCTGCATGTATTGTTATATAAAATATGGGAGACAGCATGAAAGAAAATGTTGTAGTCCAATAAAACAGCCATAGAATTGCCTGAATAAGTCCTCTGCATGTACTGTCAGATAAAAACGTCAGAGAGGCAGAAAAAGAGTGTAGTAACCCATTAAGAAAGGTAACATATGTCTGGAATGATATCTCTGCAGGCACTGTCATATAACATAAGTGAGTGAGCCTGAAAAAAGATTGTTCTAACCTATTAATAAAGGTATAATATGTCTTGAACATGTCTGCCATAAACACCGTTAAAACAAATAAAGGAGTGAGCCTGTGGAAAAGTGTGCAATGTCATTAATAAAGGTCTAAAACCCAGAGTGTGTCTGTGTCACAGAGTCTGAAATGTTGTTGTACCTTTGCCTTATACAAACAGTACTGTTTGAAAATGTGCTGGCAACCCAGAGTTATGCAGTCCCATATAAAGTGGGTGATGGAAGTGCTAGTAGCTGTGAAACATATTTACACTCCACAATAGTCAGTTACTGGCTGGCATGAATAAGTAAACCTGACACACATGTAGCATGTAATTATTCACCAGAAATGTGAGTGTGTGTCAAGAAATGCAGGGTTCGGTACAAATCAAAGTAAAAATGTCATGTGAAAACATCCCAGATACGTAGATAAAGAAATATAAATGCAAACAAGAAATATGTAGCAGTAACATCTGCATCCTGGACAGTTAGTATGTCAGATATAGGTCAGGCATATATTGAACTAGCCAAACCCATGACACAACCTAATGTATGGTGGCAAGTGTAATAATACAGGTAGGGGATATACACTTGCAGTCACTGGGAATGTAGTGTAGACTAAAAGGTCATTATAAGATGTTAACCGAGGTTTTTTCTACACCCTACCGTATGTGCATAAACCACGCAATTCCACACCTCAATGGGTATGTGTAACCTTAAATATTTGTTGGGACATATGTCCTATTGTTTTATAAATATTTGCATTGATGTTGATGTTGATGCATGTACCCTGTTTAAACACCACGTTCATGGTGGCCTGTTGCTACCAAACATCCCTGCATGCTGTTGGAATATCCACTGTCGTTCAATATATGCATGTGTTATGCTTGCTGTTCAACTGTTGGAACCTTGGTGTGTTGGGTTAATGGGAATATTACTGCATGCTGTTACAACTAATCTGGAATGCTGTTGTTTATGTTGTAATTAAACACACCTAATCACAGAATGTATGGGAAGGCCTGTCCTTCCTCAGTTGGCGAGTGCACCTGGCACCAGCGGCTCTGGTGCCCAGCCCGGGCTCCCCTCCTCCGTTGGTCCTGTGCCACCTTCAGGTGGAAGTGCTGCAGGGGATGGGGCTTGTCCCCCTGTGTAAGCGTGGGCAAAGGAGGGCCACCTGTCACCCTTGTTAGGGTCCGGGCTGTGGTGCGTAGGGAGATCCAGTGTTCAGTCACTGATCCCCTATGCCAGCTTGAGGCGAGAGTGGCTCATCTCTCGGGTGAGCCTGCCCGGCCTACACAGCCCTCAGCACAGCCACCCTCAGGGCTTTGAAGGTGCAGTGGTGACTGCCCATGGGGGGATCTCAGTTCCACTGTTACCATCTATGGGCTCATGGACTTGCAATTTCCAAACATCCTTCCCCGTCAATTGTGTTCACCCACCCCATGTGTCAAACTCCGCCCTTGTATGCATCTTGTTTGTCTTGTCTGTTTACCTCCCCAACTTACCTTGCCAAATATACCTACTTCCTCTACCGCACATTCCACTCTCACCTGAAAAAAAAAATAAAAAAAGGGCAATCTATTCCCACAAAAACATTACGCCCCATATATAGCTGCCCAATTCGCACACATGTCCGCTGGACATGTAAACTGATAATTCTAATTGGCATTTCACACCAAATTTCAAACATATGCACAGCTGTTGCTGGTAAAGAAATGGGCAGCTATGGAACTTCCCTACACCCATCCTGCACATCCCAAGCTGGTTTCCCTACTGTCTTTCCCTCTTTGTGCCCCCTTTTTCACCACTTTCCCATCTCCCCATTTTCTTTTCTTTAAAAGAAATTAGCGTGGGGGTTAGCGGGATTAAGCACTTTTAAGCAGTAGTTAGCGGGGGTGCGCGAGTGTGAGCTTGTGTGCGCTTAGCTAAGCATTGCTAAGCGTCACGCAAACTCACACAAACCTGCTTACAACTGTTTAAAAGTGCCTTAGTCACTCTGTATGACAAGGCCCTTGTACTGCTTAGCAGCAAAATAAAATACCTTGTTAGTCTCGAACCCGGGACCTTGGGCTCAGCAGTCTGCATGAAGTACCACTACACCACAGCAGATATACAACAACTTGGTGCTGAAAGAAATATAACATGCATTACAATGAGTGAATGTAAAGGGAAAATAGGAAAGCCATAGGAATACATTGCAATAATTACTGTTGTATGCCAGTTAATTCTCTAATTCGAAAAGAAAGTACATATTCCCATGTATCGAGTGTTAGCCTTAGGATGTGTGAGTAAACCTACACACTGAGAAGAGTGTACTGGAAGAAGCAGCAGTCAGGTTACAGTACAACATGCATTTCACCGGCTACAACCTAGCTTCTGACTGAGACAACAGTGTCCACAGCAAACAAGCATGGTCCCCACCTTGCAAAACTGAAAGGCTACGCCTATCTAACCTATCATTTTATAGCAGTGTCCTGAAATCACAGTGAGAACTGCAAGTACCACACAGCAGGCTGCATGCAATTACTAAATGGTGGGCACCAATTGGTGCAGAGGCCATCACATGCACATGTGCAGATAGGTAGAAAAGCAGCCTGTATCTGCTGTCCACACATGCAATAACATCATTGCAACAACTGGGAGAGAGAGAGAGAGAGAGCACGAGCGAGAGAGACAGACACAAACAGGCAGATACAGACAGACACAAACACGCAGAAGGAGACAGACGCTGAAAACAAACAGCAACACACAGAGGAAACAAAACCAAAAAAAATAAATAAATAAAAAAAACACCACCTACAACAGATGGAGGTGAGGATTATGAAGGTAAGGTATGTAACAGATATGCATTTGGTGACATCCGAAAGATGTGTCTGAAGGGTACTCTACATACTGTGAATCATCCATATGTGGCAGCAGTCCGTATCTATATGTACATGCACAATTGTAAAGGGCAAGGGACATACTGCAACTGTTAGTGAAGGCTGGACATAGGTATGTTGTTGAAGGCTGTTATGTGCACATATGTATGTAGGTTCTAGTGTGTGGCATTGCAGAAAGCAAGCAGTACCGGTATATGTCATGTGGTGTTAAACGCTGTGGGACTGAGCTACAGGCAGTGAGGCCTGCAACAGCTATACGACCTGAGGACAGCAGAATGCATTCTGCACAACATTGTGCAATAGTATTACATAACCGTATGTCTCACAACTGTTGCATAATTGACATCCCCACTATGAAAGGTGGGCAGTATATGTGCCTATATGTGCAGCTATATGTACAGCAATGGATGTTTACATGTATGTGTATATATACATGTATATATACATATATGTGTGTATAGATATATAGATATATATATGGATATATTTAGATATATATGGATATATATGGATAAATATAGATATATATGGATATATATGGATATATATATATATATATATATATATATATATATATATATATATATATATATGGATATATGTAGATATATATATATATATATATATATATATATATATATATATATATATATATATATAAATATATAGATATATATTTTTATTTTTTTATTTTATTTAATAAAAAAAAATAAAAAATATATGGATATATGTAGATATATATATATATATATATATATATATATATATAAATATATAGATATAGATATATATAGATATGTATGGATATGTATGGATATATATAGATATGTATAGTACAGATATGGATAGATATGGATAGATACGGATAGATATGGATAGATATGTATATATATATATATATATATATATATTTATAAAAGAGAGAGTGAGGGAGACACGGGGTCATATGTACTGCAACAGGTGCCTGTTGTCCAAGGCATGGACTGAAGACCATTGTTGATACCGCAGTGCCATACCCCATTCCAAAACACCTTACGCAGTAACTGCGACATAGGTGGTAGCCTGCCTAACACTGATGGTGTCAGATGGGTACACGGGACACAGGGGGACAGTAGGCTCCCCTTTGATAATCACAGTGACAACAGTAGTAATGTAATCTGTCTACGTGGTACGTGTCATCACAAAAGGTGTGTCATCTAGGGAAATATAGGTCGGTGTTCCCCTCTACTCATCACAATGCCCCATGTGGTATGTACCTCACATGACAACTACAGCAAGTGGAAAGGCCACAGACATACCTAACAAAGAGAAATACTGCCCTCAAACCCATGCCCTATGCAGACTGACTCACAAACCACAGCTAGAGTGCGTTGCATACCGCCCACCCAGAGGTTACCATTGCCTGGCATACAGAGGTATGTCACACCCATAGCAGTCGGCCAACCACCATGACAACACCTCACAATCCCTCCGGGCTACATGACCTAGGGCCCTAATCCTTGTCACCTCACTAAACAGCACATGCTGGAGGTACAGGTTCCTATCCACAAATATGCCATACTCTGGAGTAAACCACCCAGTATGAACAAACAAGGCTCCTCATTAGCAGATGTCATACATACCCCTGATGATTGTTTTGGAGATAGGTAATATGCCCTGGGAGTCACCTCTGTGTATCCGGTTGACAGGAGCAAGTGAAATCACATTACATGTATGTCAAAAGCCAGGGTAGCATATGGCTAGGCTGCTCTAGGCCCTAGGACCAATAGTGTTTTACCTACCTATGACACAATGCACACACACACATGTACTCAGTGCAATACCTGCTATGTGAGGCGGAATGAGTGTGACAGTGACTGTGTGCAAGGTTTGTAAAGGTGTGATAGCTTAGTGTGAGGTTGTGTCTGTCATGGTAGTTTGTGTCCTAGGTGTGAGGCCGGAGAAAGATGTGTCAGTTATTGGGATGCAGACATAGTAGGATGGCATATATTGTGACGTAGTTCCTTGTGTACGACTGTGGTGTCCCAATGTAGGCTGAAGCAATACATGTATGCTCAGTAAGTGGTACTGCTGGTGACTCCAGCTCACATATGAACTGTTGTACTGCCTGAAGCTGTAGGCCTAAACAGCACAGTATGGTGTATGTTCACAGTCCCTGGTAACACTGTCTTGTGTGTTTCCTGTAGTCTGCACAGATTACATACCACAGGCATAGGTATCTGTAAGTAGGGGCACATAGTACTATAAGATACACAGGTAATGCTCATCTGTGTCGGCATACATCTGTGTGTTGTATGTATGTCCGATGTGTGTTTAATGATGCCTGTACCATGCCCGCAATGACATGTGTGTTACAGGGTATGTGTGTGTACCTAGCAACATGTATACTCTGTTACAGTAGTATGCCAGCTATATTAACAACCGTGCACATATGTTAGGTAGGGATATGGCATCAAAGACTAGGGTGGTTTATCGGTAATACTGTAAATGTACATGACATTCATTGCATTGGATGACATATTTCTTCATGCATTAGCTTGATATATACCCCCGAGGCGAGGTTGTGCATTGTATCCCAAACAGTGTGCCGACTACTGGTGTATACTGGTGTGTTATATGGAGTGTTGCAGGCACTGTCAGCCAGTTGTGGGCTGAGCACTGATATGTGGTATTGAATGTGTGTATCCTCTTATAGACAGATAGATGCTATATATGGCAGTTAAGTGATATCTGTACTTCATAATGTTAAGTGTGCCACATGACATGCTCACACATATCATTTAATTGTCTTCCAGAGTTATGGCTCATCAACGTAATCCATCGTATTCAGCTGTGGAGGAGCAGGAAATTCTGAACAGCCTCATGCAACACTATAACCTGCTTTTTTCGAGGACCAGCCAGCACCAGCATGACCGTACTGCACTGTGGCAAGACCTTGTTCGCCGGGTATACGAGCAGGTACGCCATCACTGCAGTGATTTAATTAGACATGTCTGGCGGCATGTGTCTGATATCCATAGGCAACAGCTTGCCACAGGTGGTGGGGTGGCCATACAACCCTCCTCACCAGAGTGGAGGAGCTGCTCCTAAGCGTGGTGGCTCCTGGCCTACAGCAGCAACAGCGTCACACATGTGTCATCATGGAGGCTGGAGCCACCCAGAAGGATGACATGGAGCGTGCAGGTAATATGCCCTAGCTGTAGACTACCATTACCTGTATTGTTAGAATATGCATATGTGAGATGTGTACTGTGTGTTTAGCAGTTGTGCTGCCTAACATGTGCAATACTGATATTTGGAATAGTATCCGTACACCTGTGAGTGTTGACTGTTGTTCCATTGTCGTTTAGCACACTCACAGTAGCAATGCCACAGTTGTGGCCACTGACAAACTGTGTCATATTCTTCTTGGTCCCTCTGGTGTGACAGCAGGGCAGACAATACATGCTGGTGGGTGTGTTAACACTTTAATATTGGTAATGAAATGTGCATGTCATAGGTGAGGTGTAGGCCATGTACACGTAACACACCTATGCATAATGCATGCTGTGCATGTTTTCTGTGAGACATCAATCATCTCAGTAAAGTCAGTAGCTGCCTCAATCACATGCGATGCCCAGTGCAGCAGACACAATTGTGGCAACACTGTACTGCACATTGGATATGCATAGTTGCTACAGCTGTATACAACAGAACACGTTCATCATATGCAGTACACGAAAACATGCTACATTTGGCATTACCACACACCCGCTGTAAGGTCACACTTCAGTATCCCACATGTCATGCACACACACATGATGTACCTCAGGGGTAGAGGCCTTTCATGGGGCTGTGCAACACTCTGCAACACATAACACAATCATGTTAGGCAATGCTTCCTATTGGGCACCTCACACACCCATGTACAAGGTGGCTGTGTAATTGTGAACGTAGCCACAGCACTGCAGTTCAGGTACAGCATGCTAGGTGGTGGTCTTGCACACATTAGTAGCTGTGAGTGACCACAAGATGCATGTTGATGATGGCACAGGGTACTACACCCCATCCAGTTACAGTGCCCACAGTACTACTCATAGCAGTCATTGCTTTGCACCTCAGTGTTGTGTGTGTGCAAACATATGCACCTATACACAATATGCATAGCATGTTGTCTGTGTGCTTACATATGCCAGTATACACAATATGCACAGCAGTCACCATCCACACAAAGTGTCACATATATGTCCTGGAATGCTAGTGGGTGTATAGGTCACTTGACACACATTGGGTATGTGTGGTGTTTAATGTTGCAGTTGTGTAGCATGCCATGCCATGTCTGGCACCCACATATCTGCAATATGTCCCACACTCACCATAACCACTGTACACTGGCCATGTTGGGCATTGGGATTCCTTCACATCAACATGCACAGCACATCCCATGTGTGTACATAGCATGCATGTGCTACACCGTGCCCACTATTATCTGCTATGGACACAGACACTGCACTCAGACATGGATATCTATGTGTCACACAGATAACACATGCAGCCATGGCATGTATACTTGTGAGTGATGGTGCACAGAGCATTGCAGAGCTGATAATACCTGCACAGCAATGTTGTGTCCATGTACACATTGTGTTCCAGGGTGTAGTCAATCACTGAACAACTACACAGTTGCATCAAAGCCATGTCTACTGCTATTTAATAGGGGCATCTACACTTGCACTGCATGGTCTTGTGCAATACATATTCTTCATGCTGACACATGTGTGGTGACTGTCTACCTTGTGATACTGACACCCACCTTCACCCACTATAGAGTATGTGTTGGATTGCTGGTATGTGTGTATGTGCTGTAGTGAGGTGTGTATTAGTGTTCATGTGTGCATGTGTGCATGTGAGCATGTGTACATGTGTTCATGTGTGCATGTGTGCATGTGCTCATGTGCGCATGTGTGCATGTGTGCATGTGTTCATGTGTGCATGTGTGCATGTTTGCATGTGTGCATGTGTTCATGTGTGCATGTGTGCATGTGTTCATGTGTTCATGTGTGCATGTGTGCATGTTTGCATGTGTTCATGTGTGCATGTGTGCATGTGTTCATGTGTTCATGTGTTCATGTGTGCATGTGTGCATGTGTTCATGTGTGCATGTGTTCATGTGTGCATGTGTGCATGTGCAGACCGTAAAGTGTGTTTCCTGTCTTCCTCTCACAGGTGCTGAGTTAGGGGATGGTGAAAGCAGCAGGCAACCTGAAGCCACTGCCAGGAATAGTGGTGATGATAACACATGTATTTTGGCACAGGAAGATTTGACAGGGTCTGTCATTGGTCCGCCAATCGACAGTATACAGCATTCAACCCCATCTATGCGCACACTCATACTGTCAATACATCCCTTACCACCAATGACCATAGGCGAGGGACAGCATACAGTTGGCATTGACCAGGAGAGTGTGGTACCCATGGCACTTGCATCCCCTCACAGCAGCCATAGCCATAGACCCAGAATGGTACCACATAGGCAGAGGTCCAGGGGTTCTTGGGGGAGCACCACTGGTTGTATTGCCCCTGGCAGGCGTGCCCTCACAGGTCTTACGATGACCAGTATGTTCTGGGCTGTAATGCAGGCTCAGGCACGTATGGAATGGTACACCAGGCAGGGACTTAGGGCGCAGAGGGCACATTGCACCGCTATCAATGAAAGCATCCGTGACCTTGCTGGTGCCATCCTGACTTACACCGAGGTCATTGATAGATGTTGGGGGAGACATTAGATGCCCTTCACAACATGTCTTCCATGAGCCAGGACTGTGCAGGACGGTTGCGACATTGATGTGGACACATGCCAGCAACAGCAACAGCTGGCAGTGGTCGCGGAAGGCTCACAGGTCACAGCCACTCCCATAGTGGCAGTACCAGCCCCAGCAATGCTGAATCTGGCCTGTCCATTGACCGTCCTAGTAGACCACTTGCACGTGGCTCTGGCCAGTCCCGGCAGGGACATGGGTCCAGTCATCATACCTCTGCCTCTGATGACAGTACCCAGTCAGGGTTGGTACCCGATACTGTCCGTAGCACCCCTGCCAGGCACAGGTACTGTGTCCGTGGCCAGAGACAGTGATCTGTACAGCCTAGCAGGTACAGTCTGTGGCTGTCCCACAAACTACCATATATGGCAGCCACATGGTGGAGCTGTGTGCATGCAGACACACACACATTAACCAAACAACTAGGGCTCACACATACACACATTACATCAACATTGGCCCATGCTGTACTGTTGTCTCTCACACACACACACACACACACACACACACACACACACACACACACACAGACATGTCGATTTGATGGGTCAATGTCAGGCTCTGGCAAACAACAAAATGCCCTGTGCATATGATGATACCTGTGTCACCTCCTGTCATCTGCATCATTGACGGAGGGACAGGCTAACATGGTGCTGATGCACAGGGTGACACTATAGCAGTGTAGCACCTTGTCAACAAGGAAGTGTAACAACATCCTTGTAGGTATATCTGAGCAGACATTATGCATCAAAGCTCTGATTGTCAATGTAGCATTGTTTACACCACTGTTAGGTCTGAGTATGTATTGTCCACCCATGTGCCACTTGGCTGAAGTGTAATGTGTTGCCAGCATGTGTTAGTGAGTGGACAGTACGTGCGTGATGTGTGCAGTACAGATTAGCAAGTGTACATCTGTGAGCATGGTGGGTGCACACTGTCTGGATGTACGTGCATAGTGGACACATGGGACGTGTGGCATACCCTGTCATACACATTGTTAACATCTCATAGTATCTTTCAATGGCCAGTATGCATTCTACTACAGTTATGTACTAACATGGGTAGACGTGTGTATGACATGGGTTGACACTATGTTGTTGGTGATACCATTAATATCTGTCAATGATTTGCGGTCTGGTAGTATACACAACCTCAACAGCATGACTATAAGCAATCATTGGATGATGTCCTGACAAATGACACACAGTAGTAGGGAACCCAGTAACAATTGGATCCTCCTGGTGATACACTATAACACTAACCAATGGTAATGACCACCACCCATTCCTGTGACCACACCTGTTTGGCATATAGCCTCCTTAGGTACATGCAGACACACTAGGGATGTGTTCATCCAAATCTGGAAATGCATGGATTGGCCTACAATGCATTCCCTGGATGGGACGCATATCCTACACAAGGGTATCATAGAGACAGATAGCTGCTGTCTGATACATGTTGTATATCAGTAAGCCGACTATGGCATAGTCATCCTCATGTACTATACATACTATCCCATCAGTACCACACAGGTGGTAGCCCTCAACATGTATGTTGGGTACCAATGTGTACATACCGCCTCATGTTATGTCATGTGTCCCTTGGTATCCACATGTCCATAGGTATTGTGGAGTCCCAAGGTGTATCACATAAGACATTAGAGGCCTGAATGCATATCCACAAGGCAGTCGTACACCTATAAAGACTGTCCATTCTTGGCAGTCTTTGTTGTGTATGACCATGTCTGGCATATATCCCAGGCATATACTCACACTACTCTTAAGTAACTGTCATGCGTGTGTGTGCCACAGATGACCTTGGCCACAGAACAGGACAGTGGACGGCCTTGTCACATACATACATATGTGACCTACCATCTGAGAAGCAGCGGCACAACCTGTCAATGGAAACAAATGTATTCATGTAGTATGCAGGCTTCACACCTATGTACTGATTGAGGGGACATGTACACATATATATATTTGCCACGCAGATACCTGATGTGTGCAATGCACTTACTGTTGTAATCATACTATGTCATACCATAGTAAAAGCAAAACCCACACCACATTGAACAACACACAGTCAGCATTTGCAGGAATCAAACCCCTACCTAGATATGTTATGACACTAGAGAACGATGCATTAACATGGTGCGCTATCTTCTTTACTGGGTGGTTTCCCTTCTCCTGCTGTATTTGTAGGATGGTGACATCATCAGACTTTCCAAAGAGGAATGTACCTCTTTTAGTGAGTTTTCCCAGTCTCCAAAAAGGGAACACTTCTTAATGGAAACTGCACACATACCCACCCAGTTTGCAAGATTCAAACCCCTACCTAACTATGTTATGATACTAGAGAGAGAGATGCATTAATACAGTGCACTATTTGCTTTACTGGCTGGTTTCCCTTCTCCTGCTGTATTTGTAGGATGGTGACATCATCAGACTTTCCAAAGAGGAATGTACCTCTTTTTCCAGTCTCCAAAAAGGGAACACCTCTCAAAAGAAACTGCATACATACACCCACACTCACTGTCTGCAGGATTCAAACCCCTACCTAACTATGCTATGATATTAGAGAGAGATGCATTAACATGGCACACTATTTGCTTTATTGGCTGGTTTCCCTTCTCCTGCTGTATTTGTAGGATGGTGACATCATCAGACTTTCCAAAGAGGAATGTACCTCTTTTAGTGAGTTTTCCAGTCTCCAAAAAGGAACACCTCTCACAGGAAACTGCACACATACCCACCCTGTTTTCAAAATTCAACCCCATACCTAACTATGTTATGATACTAGAGAGAGACGCATTAACACGGCACACTATTTGCTTTACTGGCTGGTTTCCCTTCTCCTGCTGTATTTGTAGGATGTTGACATCATCATACTTTCCAAAGAGGAATGTACCTCTTTTCCCAGTCTCCAAAAAGGGAACACCTCTCAAAAGCAACTGCATACATACACACACACCCCCTGTTTGCAAGATTCAAACCCCTACATAACTGTGCTATGATATTAGAGTGAGACACATTAACACTGCACACTATTTGCTTTACTGGCTGGTTTCTCTTCTCCGGCTGTATTTGTAGGATGGTGACATCATCAGTCTTTCCAAAGAGGAATGCACCTCTTTTAATGTGTTTTCACAGTCTCCAAAAAGGGCACTCCTTTCAAAGACAATTGCACACATACACACAACCCCCCCACACACACTGTTTTCAGAATTCAAACTCCTACCTAACTATGTTATGATACTAAAGAGAGACGCAATAGCACAGCACGCTGTTTGCTTTACTGGCTGGTTCCCTTCTCCTGCTGTATTTATAGGATGGTGACATCATCAGACTGGACATGGTGATGTGTGTACACTTTGTTTTATGCCATTCCAGGAATGGTCCATGTGGGTCAGCAGGTGTCAACAGCTTGAACAAGACCTTAGAATCCTTACCTTGTGTGATCTATCTGTGGACACATTGACATTCTGTCATATGCCAACACATATTTATGCACAGCTTGTTGGTTTTGTGGATACTACATGTGTCTGGGATGTTGATAAAGGGCTATTCAAAGTCTATGTGACACATGTGTAGATGTGTTCATTGATGTATGTCCTGGGTGGCTGCCTTGCAAACAGTCTAGCATGTTTGGGAACCATGATCCGCACATGAACATACCACGGTTGGTAGGGTTACGTGTATGTCAGCTTCCAATAGCTCTGTTTATGACTGCAACCATGATGGACTCCATGATCTTGCAGATCAGACTTCATACGTGTACTGGACTTGACTTCCCATGGTGTGTTGTGCACCAACACTTGTGGGGAGTGCCATATGTAAGCTGTGACACATTCAACGGTTCCACATCCTGTGTAGGGGGTGAGGCCCAGCTGACTGTTCAGGTGCATGATCTGTTTGTTCTGTAGTTTGTGCATGACACATATTGGGAATCAATGAATTCCACTTGCTGCCATGCTTTTGGCAGTGGGGGTAGCTGCTCATCCATTCTACATGTGATATCTCCTGGTATGATGATGTGGACTATTGTCAGTGGGAGATGGGTATGTACATATGGGCCTGTCTGTCATGATGTCGGCATTGTCACTCAGGTACAGTTGGCCCTGACTCAGGACATATATGGGTGTACATTGCTATTTATGACATAGCTGAAGGAGGTGTCATGATTCAGTCTGGACTCCTTCTTAGCTACTCTTTACAAAAGACCAATGAACATGAGCACTAATCCCTGTTATACTCTTTTACATGCTTAACACACTACTGATCCTTTGTGATCAGGCTACAGAGTACGTCATGATAATATACTGGCATGTCCAGGGGTCGGTTTCGTGTGTACTCTTCAGTCCAGCTGGTGGATATTGTGATATTGACACAATGTCACATCTGCCTCATGTACACAGACAACCCTCTCCTCCTCCCGACAAACTCAGATATATGTGTGAGATTCACCTATATAGACATACAGGGTGCTGAACTCTCTCGACCCATGACTGGCATAGTCTATCAGGTGGTAAAGGTAACCACACACACCACATATCAGTCTCACATATCCTCTAGCAACAGCACTCAAACCACATTATCACACATAGACATACTCGGATGCTGTAAATGTACTCTACCTAAGCAGCAGAGACCTCCAAAGCAGACACACACCTGCTACCCCACTTCAATACCCACATATCACATAGTTCACAATGTCAGTGTGCCACACAGTCACTGCCCTTCGGGCTAAACAACACACCTAATACACGTAATAGGTAACACTTATTGTCTGACACACTGACATACCACTCACCAGCCCTAACAAGGGAATAGTCACTTTGGGCTGTCTGTTGGGTGCCAGGATCTGCCGCATAACACAGGCAGTCAGGTCACTCCAAAGCAAGTACAGGACTGGCACCATCATTGTCCATGCTGGTATGTATAACCTCAGACATTACTCCCTGGACCATATGACATGATACATGGAGGAACACTCTGATCATGTAGCCCAGGCCAGTATGACCCTGACCTTGTCTAGCATCTTACACCCACCAATTATGATGTCACAGTATATGGACACACATATCACATTTAACAGTTGCCTAACAAATTTGTTGAATTCATAGGGGATACAGTGTCTGTCAGCCTATGGTGACATGCTCAACATGCCATGTAGCTTCACTATGGACAGCTTGCACCTGTCACCCTTGGACTTTGGAATACTGGCTAAGGCTCTTGCTACCACCATAGTGCCTTTTTTAAGCACGGCTCAGATGACAAACCCACCTCCATAGACATTACAGGTTAAATGAAACTAAGAGTAATGCTGCTCAACAACAGTTGTGCTAACCTCATATTGCGGCCACTCAGGACTCGTCTCAGTATGGAGGATAGCGATATCTGTGCACTGACAGACACCTGGTTCAGGCTCGCTTATGCACACCAGCACTACCAGGTTATGTTTCATACCATGCTGTCTGACAACAAGACTTGGAACAGACAACACAACTAGGGGGAGTATCCATATACATCACAGATACACACACCTCCGGGTTAGTAGCACTGCACAAAGCATCACAGACCATACATATACAACTACCATTGTGCAATACTGCCTTTCAGTTTGTTGCCTGCTACAGAACACACTCCCAAACTCAGAAACCACACTCGGCTTTCATGGGAACTATGGAGAATATGAAGGTCTCCACAAACACCATTATATTGTGTGACTTCATATACACAAATATTGACTGGGGAAACTACTCAAGCCCCGACACCCTCACCCAACAGTCGCTACAATTTGTAGACTCATATGTTATTGCACAACCAGTCAGCACAGCCACAAGGGGGAATACATATTGGACCTGATCATCACCAACATGGGGACCCTATGTTCCACACCAGCAATAAATCCCTCATTGGTAATGTCAGAACATACATGTATCTCACTGGACATACATATACCCTCCACACACCCATCCTGGGTAATCTTGGTGAACTTCTCATAAGCCAATGTCTCACTTCACCGAAGCAAGGTGGTATCCTTCAGAGACCCTGAGACAGTGGCAGATATGGCTCACACTGCTGCATCCTTTACATACACATTCTTTGGACACCTAGTGGACTGCATGGATTGTGCTATCCCAAATAACAACAGGACTCACTACTCCAATGGCAGGGGACCTGTCTGGTAGACCCCGCCATTAATAAGCTGTACAATGTCAAGAGGAAGCTACTACATGATAGAGCACAATCCCAGACTGGGGAGGCATCTGTGATCTGTACTAGCAGACAGCTACAATCACTCATGAATTTTTCTAAGGGCCACTTCTACCAGACAATTGCAACAGACACATAGGACTATCACACGGCCTTCTTCAGTTATGTCAGGAACCTGGGTGGACACTCACTGATATGCTGTCAGTTACTGCATACTGACTAAACCTACCCTGAACCCAGTGGCATTGCCAACATCCTGGCAAACAGGTTCAGTGCAGATGTCTCCCACCCATCCCCCCTAAGGAGCAACTATCCATCCCAACAGAGTATAACCTCCCTGACATCACACAGTAACAGGTGAGTGCTGCCCTCCCCAAAGTGTACATCACATTATCAATGTGACCAGATGGTGTCCCAGCCTGCATCTTACATGAGCATCATGACAGACGCAACATTCACATTACATCATTGTTCAATATCGGAGTTACCACAGGATATGTACCCAAGGAATGGTGTACAGCGACAGTGGTCCCACTCCACAGAGTTGGTGTCACAATGGACCACAGACAGTATTGCCCTATAAGCCTAAGTAGCCTGTTCTGTAAAGCTATGGAGCGTATTGTCATGGGACTCATACACATAGACATCAGGAACCTACAAACACTGTGTCCTACACATTTCAGCGTTGCTGTGGGCAAATCTTGCCTCTTGAACCTGTTTGTATTCTTTAAATGGCTAACAGGTCCATTGACATAGGGACGGCTGTCCACACAGCCTACCTGAACCTTGCAAAACCCTTCAACACAATAACCCACTGGGCCATTATGCATAGGCTCACCAGCGTTGATATGGACACATATCTCACACGATGGATTGATACCTGGATCAGGGATAGCACCCACATGGTCAGAATTGCAGGTGCCATGTCTGACTATACACCAGTTACACGTGGCATCCCACACGGCTCGGTCCTGGGACCTCTCTTGTTCAGTATATATTTGTCTGACATACAGGCTACAACAGGGGGAATATGGCTGAACATGTTTGCACTTGACTGCAAACTGGGTGCCATGATCAACTCTCCAGCTGCCACATGCATACTCAAACAGGGTCTCACAGAGATGGATGACTGGTGCCTGAGCCATGGCCTACAGCTAAATGCCATTAGTTGCATAGTCATCCCCTTTGGGAATAACAACATGCTCACACATTACCACATAGGTAGTACTCCATTATATATGGTAGGAGTTGTTAGGGGTTTGTGGACATGACTTGTTTGTACTGTCGCCTTTGACATTCACATTGCCAAAGTGGTTGGACACACCTTCTATGTGGGACACCTTATCCCATATGGTTTCACATCTAGATCGAGTGAGGTCATTGTGCCCCTATACTCATCACATCCATGCTTGGTTACAATGCCACATTTGGGGTGTACCTTACCTGACACCTGCAGCAACTGTACTGGCCACAGAAGTTCCTCACCAAGCAGCTCTAGGGACTCACACAGATGCCCTGCACAGTTCAGATGCAGTAACTCCAGCTTTACTCAGTCACTTACCACCTACTCAGATATGATGTGTGCCTGTTGTTTACAGATATACCCAACCCAGAATTATTGGACATGCTCCACCTCAGGATATCCAACTCCCTTGGAGCTACACACTCCAGGGACGTATACCTCAGCACAGATGTTAATAGGACATTGTGGAGGGACAGATTCTTATCCCAGAGGCTCCACTCACTCCAGAATGTAATCCCAGTTTCACATAGGCAGAGCCAGCCACTGACCACCTACAAGGGACATCTTGACGACTGTATGGGTGATCGTATGTTTACCCCTGGGATATCTTCTGTGTCCCTGCTAGACAGAGGCACACTAGCCTAAACGTACCTGGGCTATCTTGTGTGACCCACTATTCACATACACAGTGTAGTAATCTGACAGGGTTGCGAATGCCAAACACACTCTGGCTAGGCTTGTACATGTCCTAGGGCAGATAGCCTAGTATCGACCTCTGAACCTATGCTAATGTTCAAGATGCACAATGTTTATTGCTGATACTGTTTGCAGGTGTTTATCATCTTTGCTTTACCAGTTTCTATGAACAACTTCGGTATCTGCAGAATATATTTGATTATGACAAGGTTCCACTATATTATAGATGTGTCTGTTGTCATATAACTGTGTGCACAGGGCGGATTGCTGTATAGTGACAGGTTCCTGGGTTAACACATGCAACTGCCAGATATGCATGGCCCACTGCTGTACTCAGACATGGCCTAAGTGTGTGAGCATGCCCAGTTCTGCCATTCCATGTTTTGTTGCCTGACATTTGTCTCATTTATTCAAGTGTGTGAGCTTGCCCAGTGTGACCTTTCAGTATGTTGCTATCTGAGGTCCACTACATTTGTTGATGTGTGCGAACATGACTGATATTAACATTTATACTGTGTGTGTTGGAAGTCAGGTTCTGTTCTCACTGCAGGACTCACCTTTGTGTCATAGCTCAACAGGGAGTATGCTGTGTCTGCAGGGTTTCCATGAAATACTTTTCATAGACTTATCAACATTCCTTCATACAGGCTGACCACTGCAATGCTGTCATGGTTTAATGGTGCAGTACTTTGGCTATAATGCACAGTATCCTGGGTTCGAGGCCCATCACTGCTTTATATTTTCATACTGAACAGACCAGACTGCTTAAGGGCCAGTTAAGCAAATATGAGCATGTTAGCTTTTGTTCAGCTATGCCCTACTTAGACCAGGCTTGTCTGACATTGCTCAATATTCACCAACATTGCTGGACGTTGCCCAATATTACTGAACATTGACCACAGTTGTACTAGTTGGTGTGTGCGATTTTGTTTGCATATACTACATGGTGGTAAATGCTGTTTAGCACTGCTTTATATTGCTTAACACATGGCAATCATGCCTTAGGTGGTGCTGCAGGGCTGTCTCTGTCAGATGCACATACTACACTCCCTGTACATGTTTGAAAGCAGGTAGTGTCAACTTAGGCATTCCTTTTACTATATGTGCGAGTCGGAGAGAGGTATCATTTCCAGAGTTCCTACTGAGACAGTGTATGTGCTATGTGTTGCCTCTTTGCCAAGGCCAAAGAATACTGGGCATGCCTCCTTCTGCCTACTGGGGCAGGCTCAGGTTGTTCCTCCTCTGAGTCACGCTCTGCCTGTGATGGCCTTGGCAATGGTGGGGGGCTGTTTGGCCCAGGCCTATGCTGGTCCTGCTGCAGCTGTTTTCGCAGGATCATATTATGTAGCATAGCACATACCATGACAATTTGGGTACATGTAGTTAGTGAGTACTGCAAGGCTCCACCAGATTTGTCCAGACACCGGAACCGTGACTTGAGCAGCCCAAACACACGCTCTATTACATCACATGTTTATGCGTGTCTCTCATTATGGCATTCCTGTTCAGGTGTGTGTGCGTTTCTGATGGGTGTCATCAGCCACAGCTCCAGTGCATAGCCAGCATCCTCCACTAGTTGACCATGTGGGATGTCCCCATTGGCAAATGTCTGGTACAGCTGCGTCAGTTGCCAGATATGGGAATCATGGTAGCTTCCAGGGCAGCCTGGACACACATTCAGTATTATGCCCTGGGCATCACACATGACCTGGCAGTTGATGGAGGGGAAGCCCTTGCGGTTGAAGTAGACCCTACCCCGCTCGCCGGCTGGTGCTTTGATGCATATGTGCGTGCAGTCTATTGCACCCACTACCTCAGGGTTTTCCGCTATTTGCTGGAAGAGACACATATTGCTAGCCAGTACCTCACGGGAATTGGGGAAATATACATGATCACCGACATGTGCTGACATGGCATCCAGGAACTGGTGCAGTACCCTGGATGCTGATGCCTGTGATATCCCCATCATATCACCAGTTGGTCTCTGGAAGGTACCTGTTGCCAATATTCTTAGGCCAACACATACCTTGGTTTCCACTGGGATGGGTTCCCCTCTGTTGGTTCTGTGTGTGAGGTGTGGCCTGCACAGCTCAACAATTTGCTGCAGGAGGTCTCTGTCCACTCTATAGTGCTCCACTATCTCCAGCTCATGTAGCCCCTGGTAGGTTACCCTGGGCCTGTACACTCTTCTCCGTCTCCTCACTGTGGGTTGTCCAGCAGCATTTCCATTGTCACCACCCTCAGCATGTTGCATATGTCGCTTTGTAACAGCAATGGCAGTCTTTAACATTTCTTTGTCTCAGTAAAGCTTTTTCAGTTTTCACTTCTATTAGCGTACTGCAGTGTCTGTTGAGAGAAACATAATGGACTGTTGTTTGCAGAGTTTTAAGTGCTAGGCTGGGCTGGGCTAATGTACTGCCTGTGTAATTGGCTGATTCTGATTGTTTTCACCTGCTAGCTCTGCTAGTACTCCCTGGTAGCTTCCTACTATTTGTTGTGCTTCCTTTTTCCTTTCTGTTTCCTTGGGGGGGGGGGAGCGCCACGCACACAAGCGCAAACACGTGCACAGCAGCTAACATGCATGCACACATGCTTACATGGACTAAAATGTGCTTATACAGGTTAAAACACGCACACACCAGCGCAAATGTGCTTACAACTCTAAACAGCCTTACACATGCTTACTCCGGCTTACACGTGCGCACTCACGCTTACACGCACACACTCTATTTTACTCAGGTTTACACTCACGCACGTGCGCGCATACCCACTCAGCAAGAAACTTTGGTGTTATCCACGGCACACACCTTCCATTTCTTGCCTTTCCCTAGCCTACCTATTGACACACCTCTTTCCATGATGTGTGAATGACAGCTGACACATGCCACTCTGCTCTAATGAGCTTCACTTCTTTCATACATACCCCCCTCGTGATGTCACCTATCTTCTACTCTGTTACTCCCCATATCCTACTCCTACACTCCACTGACTGTGCTCATTTGCTATGTAAACTTGCAATTCACTATCCTAACGCTCATTTACATAGGATTGCCTACTAATGCTTGGTTACATGTCTTAGACTGAGCTTCCCCCCTTAGCAACCTCTCCTCGGTGGCCATGTTGTCTTCAGCCTGCCATTCCCTTGCATTGTACATTAACAATTTCAATAAAATCCACATTTGTGGGTTTTAATTTTTAGTATTCTGGGTTTTAGAGCGCACCCCATTTGCGTGGCGCTGTGCTATGCTTAAACATCGGAAATCGGCGAAAAAAATAAAATATTATTATTTTCATATTGCATCAGGATAAATTTCACATGGCCATATATCTGGCCATTGGCATGCTTCCTGCACTGGATGCAACCTTTATTTGGAACTGTTACGGCTCCGTTTTGCTATTTGCAGAACGGTACTCAGTTGTCAACTGAGTACATTTCTGCAAATAACACTGCTCTTACTCAGACAGATTTGGGTTTTCTGAATCGCAAATCCACCTCATTTGCATGCCTTTCACCTGCAATTGAGGTAATTTGCATATCCCAGCCCTGTCCGTGTAACAGCCGTTTTAGGAGCTCTCTTACACGCCCCTACAGGCTGTTCCTGGATTGCTCGTCAGACATGATGGCTGCATGGAGTCTTACTCTACTCTAAGACTCCATGCAAGCCTTCTTGAATCCAGCCCTTTGAGCAACAGTAGTCTAACAGAATGCCTTTTTAGTGTTCGTGTCTTGGTGTTGTAGAGGCCATCAGAGTATGTTCTTTATAAAACTAACACAATTCTGTAGCTATTAATTATCTTGCTACATCTTGGATAAAGAATGTACTCAGATCTTCTTTTGCTGGAAATTGGTACAGCTAAGTCTGTGCCTATTATGTTACTAATGACTATTTAATTTGTAAAAAAATATCTATGTGTAAGCTGTAACATACCGGATTTCTTGGGTTTTTCTCTTCAGATCTTCAAGGAAAATGGGCACCACCAAAAAGACAACACAAAAATCATAATGAAAATCACACAAATACATCATTTTCATTTACCACACCTGCTTACAAATATGTTGACAAATGAGTTCATGTCTTTACTGTTTCAAGGGAAGCAGATCTGATGTACATTCCCTTAATGGGACATAACGGGACATCCATAAGACAGACTATGAGCCACCATTGTCTTTTATATGTTAGCAATGAAGAAACATTAAAGTGTCATGAGATGTTCCTCATGCGATTTAGCTTTAGGGCCTACTTAAAGATACAGGTTCACTGTGCTTTATGTTACTCTCTTTAAGTAGTTTTGTACCCATTCTCTTTCCCCACAAAAGTATGAAGGTGAAAGTCTTATCAGCTAAAGTGGAATATTTCTGTACTCAAGAAGAACTATATAACAATTTGTATTTAAAAATGGCAACTCGTTTTTTTTTTCATGATTATTTCTCATTGTTTGCATAACTGCATCTACCTGTCTGTTAAACTATGGATACCTTGGTGAAGAAGTTACGTGTTAACATTTCATTTTCTGTGGAAAAGTGCATACATTTGGTTAAGAAAGTGCAGTCCATTATAAGAGATGAGAATTGTAGGGATACTATGGCATGAAAAAATGGATTTTACCAGTTTGATGATAGAGTGCAATGAAATAGCTTAAAGTCTGATGAACTCAGGATATATTAAATAAAAGTCACTGTAGATGTGATACATATTGTCATCTTTACAGACCTACTGAGCCCCCACAAAGCCATTGTGGCTGTTTATTGAAAAACTCTTAATACATAAGTTCATCAAATTATACAGTTTAACAGATTACACCCGAAAGTATCAGCAAACTGTGTGTAAAAACAAGAAAGCACACTTTTCCAAAATTTGCTGATTGGCATTTACCTGCCAGTACAGGCCAGTTCCTCCCAACAACTGGGTGGTGTGCACCTTTTCTCTTCGGCTCCATCATGACTCAGACTTATACCTGCCCAATTTTCCAACCCTTGTAGCAGTACAAAACTACCTGCAGCTCAGGAAAGCAAGGAGGATAGGAGGTGGGAAACAAGGCTGGAACAACACTCACCCAAATGTTAAAAGTTGAATGACTGAAATAGCTATAAATATTTTTTCTTAATAGAGTAGGCAGGAGGCTGGACCACATTCAGCCAATCACCTGAGTGAAACAGCTGAACTTTGACATCAGAAAGAAATATAAGTGGGCTACTCCTGTGGCTCACATTAGTTTTGGCAAAAGATGACAGCGCTTCCACAAGTAAATGCTCCGTTACCTTTAACTGAAAGAAATCAACAAGTACTTTATTCTATGATCTGTGAGGAATTTCCTGTGGTACTATTAGTGCTGCTTACATGCTACATATTACACATTTGTCTTTTTTCTTAATCATAAGTTCTATATGACGAGGCATTCCAGACCAGAACGTTATGTCATGTAATCTGCCTTTCTACCTGACAACTCACAACAGTGCTGCATGGACTTTTTTCAACATCTGAGCACGTAATTTGTTTGGCACAGCCGTTCTGTTGGGTTTGAACATCATTACTTGGTGAATAATGAATATGATAATAATGAACCTTTTTGTTACCATGTGACAATCGTATCTCTATTGTATTTTAAGTTATTGTTTCTCTAAGTCATTTTATAATTCATGAAATCAGTAATTTGTTGTCAAATCCAAGAGATAAATCAGCAAACTATTCAAAAATATCAAATGAAACATACAAACCCAAGTTTTATTTGCATTCTACAGTTCTGCCTCACTGCAAATTGCAGTGTGCTTTTAAGGCAAAGGAGACTACTGCACAAATCTGCAAATTGTCTCTGTAAATATATGATCTGTGCTTCATGAGCAAATAAATCATGCACACTGTGAGTCTGTGGGTTGTTGGTTATTAAACTGCATGAGTCCTGGTCAATGATAGCCAGCAAAGCTTTGACTCTGCAAACTTGTGAATCACTGTCAGTCTGTGAATCATTAAATATGTCATAGTCAGGGATTACTGTCCTCACTCAAAAGAGTATCTGGAGTCATTACAGTTCAGTAAGACATTTTTGCAAAATAAGAATTTCACAAGTGTGTGAGTCAGTAAACATTAGAAGACACTCAGACTGACTTTCATGCGTATGGTCATACTTTAATGCATTGTAAAAACACTTATCTGTGCAGCACACCAGAGCAGAAGATGGATTGGTGCAGTTGCAAATACTGCACCAACTACAGGTACATGGTTCTAGTCTTGAAACTTATCCCACGGGGGACCAACCCATTTAAAGTTGGCATATTGTTTTTGAATCATGTACAGTAGTTAAGGAACATTTGCATGGAATCCTGCATTATACAATAAGACTACATACAAGGTCTTAGCCTGTTGTGTATCACTCTTTATGAATCAAGCAATGCTTTGGTTCAGATGCGACAGCACTTCTCTAAAGATCACACTGTCCATGAATACAGCCCTAAAAATTACAAATGTAGGTAGGCCTTATAATTCTATAATAACTTGACATATTGTAAGAAGAGTTTGGCACCTTGGAAAGCAATGCAGTCAGGTTGTATAGAAATTAATCTTTTATATATATATATTCTGGGCAATGTATGTTAAATGTACTATACAAGCTGATATTATACACTGCAAAAATGAAACAAAGGGCTTAAAATCACCTTAAAGGTAAATATAATGTCATGATACTTAAGAATGCATTTAAGCCATTTAACATTTCTTAAGAGTTCATTACACGTACCCCATTGCTTGAGCGCAGTTAGTTTTACAGCATATATATTTTTAAACTCTGTGGCCAAATAAACAACATGCAAATGAAGAGAATAATATGACTCAAGGCATTGTGATCTCTTGTTATATAGTGTTGTGTGGGAGGCATTATCTTTTATGTGGGTGATGTGAAACTTCTCACAGAAAACTAAAGTGACTAGTTACCTATTCGGTCAAGCAAATGCAACAAGATGGGCTTCAGTAAATCAGGCTGTTATAATACAAATCAGATTCTCAGTCATAACCTTTAGAACTAATGTTGGCAGTTTATACTACCAAGTGTGCCAACAGTAAAAGGGCTTAACTTTAATTAAAATAAATACAGAGCTTTATTTTTTAAGTATACGGTACAAAATCAGAAAAAGAAATAGAAAGTATTACTTATATAAACTACAACTGGGGAGGTGTTTCACAAGGGACAGGTTAGTGCAAGAAAATACAGAGCTTTCCCTGCAGAAAGGCAAGCTCAGAAAAAAATAAAAACAGTTCTCCATAATAATTAATACATAGCAACCTGTGTTTAGTAATATATTAGGAGTGTTGTTAGTACAGAGAGTTAAATTCAGATATCTATGGGGTGGGCTAATGGAGTCACAACAAGATATCTGCATGGAGAAGTAGAATCTAACAACAGTATTTTGGCGTAAGGAAGGAAACATGCTAGCTCCTTGGAGAAGAAGACTTTTGACATAAAGGACAAAACCTCTTTTACCTTAACTCCAGGAATACAAGAAAGAACTGTTTCCACAGTGTGCTACTGTCTCTAAGCTGCAAAGACTGCTGGACTGATTTCCTATGCAATGTATTAAATTCCTGTAAGTAGTATTTTGCTCCTTTGAACTTCATTGTAACACAGACATGCGCACACACACACACACACACACACACACACACACACACACACACACACACACACACACACACACACACACACACACACACACACACACACACACACACACACACACACACACACACACACACACACACACAAACACACACACGTATATACACACATACACACACAGCAGCATAAAGTAAACCTAATAGTGAATGTAAACTGTCTTTTTTTGGTGTACCTACTTCCCAAACATAAAGGTGGAGATTTTCTCCTTTTCTATTTATTTACTTTTTTAAATAAACCCAGTAGTAACCAGATGAGTCTGTTTTGTATAACACACTCACATATATACATCAACGTAACATCCCTGCGATTCATTACAAATTGTGTAGGTGCCACCTTAAGCCTGCACAATGTAAGCATATTAGCACATTGAGCAGCAATGCTGATCAAATATGCATGCTTCTCATTGTACCGACATGTTTGCAAGCAACGTTTTGTGTCTGGCAATGGTGTTCACGGCCATGGAAAAATACTTGCAAGCATGAACACAGAAGGCAAATAAAATGGCTCACATATAGGCAATGTTCACAGGCAAGCATACACTGTAGCCTGGACATATTAAGGGCAAGTACATAGAAAGAATATAGAAGGAGAGGAAGTGAAATGGAATTATACATAAAGTATTTTACACTGCATAATTAATTAATTTTGATGGGGAAATATTTAAAGTGTATTTGTATCCCACAGGGAAATGTGACAAAGTGTGTCAGAAGCATTTCTGACATAAATTCTGCAATACTGATATAATGATAGGCAATGCCAATGGCAATACCACAGTTATGCACATAAGTAGAAACAGATATTCTAATAAAGGATGTGATAGGGATGTAAAGCTGCAGCGTAACAACAGAGAGTAAAAATGTGATATACATGTTCATTAAATGCAGAGCTGAGATAACAACAAGGGCAGAAAATACATTATGGGATGAATGTGTAGACAATGGTTATTACATATGAGATGTATATACAGGGAATTTATATTTGCAGGCTGACACCACTGCTGTATTACCCACCTTAGCATGTATACACAAAAACAAAAAGGTTTGCAAGGAAATGATAGTGGTACCTATAGGAAAGGTGTTCATCGCCTATGAACACGTAATAGACAAGTACATGTTGTACAGGGGTCTACTTCAAATTAAGGAAAAGCCCACTTACCAGAAGACAAATTCATTGAGATGAGATGTCTGAAACTTGATTTTAATGAACGACTGTATTGCTAAACCATTTCTCAGGGTAAGTATCCAGATGGCCAAGTTGCCAACATGGGGAAATTTGCCCTTTTCCTCACTGTAGTGGGATCCTGGAGTTGGTATATTTAGTTAGGGGGTGGGGTCAACTGGAGACTTACCCTGAGAAAAGTTTCAGCAATACAGTTGTTTGTTAAAGTCAAGTTTTGGGCATCTCATCTCAAAGATTTTATTTTCGGGTAAGTGGTCTTTTGTTAATTTGAAGTAGACCCATTGTACGGTTATATAAATATTAAATAGTAATCTAATAATACATAACATACATAAGTGACAAATGACAAGACAGACAGATTTGCTGACATGTCATTAGTTCAATTTTTCCACTCATGATTTTCAAACATCTCCAACATTGTTACACTGGGCATGCCCACATGGAATTACAGGGAACTGTAACATAACAGCAATTCGACAGAAGCAACACAATAGAAAGTGTTGTAATAGAGGGCCAGTTACAGATTTTGATGGTCTGGCAGTATGCCATACATTAAGCAAGATTTATAGAATCCCTATAGTGTGATAAAAATAAGTTCAGTAATAAAGACATGTCTGGATGAAGACAAGCAATGCAGAGCATATTTATCTCATGAATAGGTAATACATATCAGCAATGAATGACATAAGAAACATTTGCATCATGTAATTTTCCATACCAGGACAGATATCAGAGAGATGTATAACAATCATAGTCACCACAGAAATGCACATACCGGTCATGTCATGAATAACACCCTTGAAGGGCTTACAGCACTTTCCTATCAGACCAATGTGTATGGATGACATACCTTGTAGGACAAGGCCTGAAAAAGGTGGCCCTCTGAGTTTGCCACAGCTGCTGTCTGTGTCTAAGCCACTGTTGTCTGACAGACAAATGTTACCAGATGCAAACCCCTATCTACTATACAAGGCTCTCTCCAGACCCCTGTATTCACTGCATGTGCCACATCAGATAGCAAAGGAGGGTGCCACAAATACCTAAATTGAATGTGTGTATTAAGTAAGGAGTTATGAATATACTATGCAAACCAAAGCATAAAAATGTCACAGACAAACCAACAAGTAAAAATTACAAGAAAAAAAATCCAAGCTAGAGTTTTCACTATGTGATACCTGAAACCTCCTGTAATAAAGACCCATGAGATATATGCAAACGATCCCTTAATTATATCAAGTGTTTTAGCAATATGTAATATGAATATCCATGACTTTTTACTTTTTCTTTTTAAATCTTTGTGCATGCATTCATAAGCCATAATACAAACAACTGGATTTAGTCAGAATGCTGGCAAGGAATTACATATATTACTGTCCAAACAACAGTGAACATTACAATATCAAAGCTTCTTTGACAAGGAAGCTGTTTTCATTGTATAGGACACATACTGCCTCAGAAGTGAACCACAGTCTATCTGTGTAGGTATGCTGTAAAAGCCAGTACTCAATGCATGTGCCACAGGAGCTCTCATAGCCGAAAATGCCCCAAATTATTACACTGCCATGCGATCACAACCTGTGATGATATATCATTGTCCAAAATAAAAACAGATAACAAGTAGATAGGATGGTGTTTATTCAACACCAGTACATTCATATAATGTTGCCTTTTCAGGAACTGAACAGCCAACTATGTGACTGTACTAATGACATGCGCATCAACCACAAACACCACGGTAGAAGTTTTAACACTGTTGTGACACTCCACCTTTGCTAACTTATTACATTAGATGTATGTGTGGTAAACAATCTCAGAGATAAAAAGGATGGTGGAGACCTCTTCTACTGTAAACATACACATTATAACTGGGGAGGATGCTATTCATGCATTGCAGTACAAGGCCCAACAATGCTAACAGGTACTGAATGTGGAAATTGAACACTTGAGCATTTAACAGTAGAAAATACATGATATTGTACATGATGAATGCATCATGGTAAAAGTGTGATGGGTCCAGCATTTGCAGTTTACCTACGTCCTCATTTACCATGTCCATGGTGATTCTTTCCATGGCCTTACATATGAGGCTAGTCAGACTTATGGGCCTGTAGTTGCCCGAAACAATGGTTGGACCTCCTTTGTGCAGAGGAAGGACTATAGCCATTTTCCATTTCTTGGGCACAAAACTTTACTGTAGGCTTTAGTTGACAAGTGATTCAAGTAGACCACAGAGGTCATGTTTCATGCTATTTATTAAGCATCCTGGAATGTTAGAAGGGCTAATCAATGCAGTTATTTGTAATTGGAAAGTGCATTGATGACCTGTTCCCTAGTAATGGTTAGGGGGATTGTGGCATGTGGTATTTACTTTGGACTATGGGGAGGTGGGGGATTTGAGCTGACTTGTCAGTCAAAAGGTTGGCAATAACTTCTTGTTCAGTCTGGGTGATACCATTTGCAATAAGTCCTGCACATTGTTCCATATTTCTCCTGAGGTTACAGACATAGCCATATAAAGTTTTGTGGTTGTCCTTTGCCTGAGAAGCTATTTTTTTCCTTCATATGTATCCTTTGAAGTATTAATTAACTCTCTTAGCTGCCTGCTTAGTTTGTTCAGGTCGCTTTTAATATGTATGACTTTGCTCCTTCTACACTTGGCTAAGATTTTTTTTATTTTATTGTATAATTGAATGATATTGTGATTCCATCAGGGTGGCTTGCCTTTTGAGTTTGTCTTATTCTTAATATGAATGAGCATAGCTCACTCTATACGGTAAGGCTGTGCAGAGATTTTATAACTAACTCAGCATATGCTATGGAGTTTACTGGGTTTGGTGGATGCTTGGAATTTAGCCAAGGTGTCACTTAGTAGAGATAGGTTAGCCTTGGAAAAGTTCCTAAAGGTTTTTAGCTATGGTGGATCCCTGGATTTCATTTTTATTTCAAACAATGCTGCTTTATGGTCAGACCTGATGAATGAAGACATTACATTGAGTGAAGAGCATTGCCACCCCCCCCCCATGTTTATGAGCATAATGTCAAGGATGTCTGTACGCCTGGCAGGAGAATGGACCAACTGTTCCAGGATGCTGATATTAAAGTTTAGGCATCGCTGGGCTTGTGCATTAGAAGTGACGTAGGACTCCCAATCTATAGAAGGGTAGTTGAGATCCCCTATTAATATTGTATTGGGTTGAACTGTGAGGGACTGTAGTACATTGAGAGAGGCAGTATGGGTTTCCTGGGGCATGGAAAGAAGCTGATAGGTTGCAAGGGTATGGTACAAGACCCTGCTTATGAGGAGTTGCATAATGTAAGAGTTCCAGTGGGTCATATACTTTAACTAGTCTGGATGTGACGTTGGCTTTACTATAGACTGAAACTTCTCTATGTTTAATTCCCTCTGTTTAGTAGCTGGTCTTAATGTGTGAAAGGCATTATATCCTTGTTTTGCTTGAGTACAATGGGTCTATTCCATTCATTCTGTGATTCCATCATTATCCGAAGTTTAATTATGTTCTCTATTTCCTCTTTAATAGTTTGATATTTGGACTTTGCATCCATTATGGTTCATAGGTTGATAGGTGTGTACTAGGCTAATGGCCCTGGAGCCTTTACAAGCCTAGCCCATGGGATTACCCTGGCATCATGCCACTCAACATTAGTTCCCAGTGCCTCTGTTGAGTAGAGCCAGTGGAGTGATCCCCAGGGTGAATCTTCTATTTCCCATCCACTCATCAAGATTTCTCTTGAAGAGGGCCAATGAGGTGCTTTGTTTGACATGCATGGGAAATCAATTCCACACTGTGGGCAGTCTCTGGGTTACGAACCTGTCCCACCAGAATGTTCTGTTGATTGTGGTAATGAGGTTGAGTTCTCTGGAGCATGTGCTGCGGAGAGATTGGGATTTCTTTAGCTGTAGCATTTCTAACAGAGCTGGATCAGACATGGCTTTGTAAGTCAAGCAGAGATCGCCTCTAAGTAGGCGATATGGGACAGAGAATAGTTATTGTTTTTTTGAGTCTGTCCATATAGGACAACTGTTTAAGGCCTAGGATCATCTTGTGAGGTACTTTTGCAGCCTCTTCAGTTGTTGCAGATGTCTAGTGAGGTACATGCCAAATGGGGCATTGTACTCGATGATTGGCCTAATGAGGGAAGAGTAGAGGGAGACAATGACCTCTTTCTTTCTGGATGCACAACCCTTAGTAATGAGATGTGCCACATAGGAGGACTTTCTGACCACAGTGGCAATGTGATGGTCAAAAGAGAGGTTGCTGTCAACCTGTGTTCCCAGATCTCTTATAATGCCTTCTGTGTTCAGTGAACTACCATCGATGTACCAACATTCATGGGAACTGAGTTTTTCCCAAATGGGATGATGACACATTTTTTGGCATTGAGCTTAAGACCATGGTTCTGACACCAGTTGTTGATCTCAGTGAAGTCTTTCTGCAGGATGTCAATCACTTGGGAAGTTAATAATAGCTCCTAACTTGCAATCATCTGTGAACTGTGTCAGCTAGAGTCCCTTCATGTTGGCCTGGACTACAGAGAAGTAGATACCAAAGAGGAGAGGACACAGGACCGAACGCTGTGGGACTCCACTCGTGACTGGTCGGCAGTCTGACTTGGAGTCAGCTACTTTCACATTGTGGTTTCTATCTGTGAGCCAGTTTGCAACCCACCTAGTGATATAGGGGTTGATGCCTAGCTTAGTGAGTTTTTCTATTCTTCCTAAGTGGGGATTGGTATCAAAGGCCTTGGCCAGATCAAGGTAGGCTGTATGAACCACCTTGCTTTCATCTACAGTTCTGGTGACTGACTCAAGAAGTCGACCAGGTTGAGCAGGCATGATCTACCCTTCACAAAACCAAACTGTGGGATCCAGAGTTTGGAGATTCCCTGTATCCTTGTTTATTAGGCCCATGATGATGCATTCCATAGCTTTGCATATCAGACTTGTCAGGCTAATGGGGCGATAGTTCCCAGGGTCTGTAGCCACTCCTTCTTTGTGGAGAGGGATGACTGTAGCAGTGCACCATTCAGTAGGGACAAAGCCTGAGGTGAGATTGTGACTGAACAGGGCACACAGGTGTGGTGCCAGTTCACTCTGTAGTTCATGTAGAACACAGCCAGGGATATTGTCAGGTCCCATAGAAGCTGTATTCTTGGCCTTGGACAATGCTGTTTTAACCTGTGCAGCAGTAATACTGGGTATCTGGCAATCTACTGATATTGTGATTGATCTCTTGGGGGGAGAGGGGGTAAAGTCGGCACTGAATCTGTTGGCCAGTATATTGGTAATATCTGTTGTCTTGGTATAGGAGGTACCATTGTACAGTAGCTCAGAACAAATCTGGGTATTGCCATGGAGATTCTTTACATAATTATCGAAGACTCTGTGGTTGTCTTTGCTATCTGCTGCAATTCTGTTTTCATAGCTAGCTTTAGAGGATTTGATGAGGGATCTCAACTATTTGTTGAGGCTGATAAGGGAGTTTTTCCAGTCTGTGGACTTTACCTTATTCCATATCACTTCTTCCTTCTGTTGTAGAGTTTTTTTATGGCAGGGGACCACCAGATTGGCTTTCTTTTTTTCATGTTGACCTTTCCACCAGGGATGGAGGTGGTGACATAAGTTAGTTTGTCGTAAGTTAGTTCTGCTATCATTTCAAAAAGTTTTGGCTACTAAAATGAACTTTGTTCCTTGCTTTGAACTTTCTTTGGTGAGCAGCTCCAATAAATGTTCTGTGTTGGCTTATTTTATATATTTTATTTGTATTTGTTTTCTAGGGTAGAGCACTGATTTCCATGGACCATTTTCAGACTCAGTCCCGGAGCAGTGATTGGTTAAGTGACTTGCTCAGAGTCACATAGTTAGGCACAAGAGGCTTAGGGAACCAAACTCTTCACCACTGGACCAAAAAGGTCCATGGATATCAGTGCTGTAGCTGGAAAACAAATACAAACATATAAATATAAGCAGAAAAGACAGAAATTATCCAAGAAAAGATATAGGACAGTCATATAGGCACAGGTCAGTTCTAGATTCCTATGCTGTTTCTATATGTTCCCTTTATATAGGCATTGTGGTTCTTAACCTATCATAGTTCTGTGAAATGATCTGTCATACTGTTGAAAGGAATGTTTTCCTCTTCCCATATCTTTTCCTATAGCTAGCAAGTCTTGGGGCAGCTACCATATAAAAGTTCAAATAGGCTGAAACCATTAGTGTCTGGGGTACTTCTCTTACAGTGTAGATAGGGTAGGAAAGCAGGTGGTCTCAGTCCTCTTCATCTCTTTCCATCTCTTTTTATAGCTTTTCAAATCACAGACAAATATTCTATTAAAATGTCCAACTAGCCCATCCATTTGGGGTGGTTTATAAATGTTCTTAACTGCTTTCTTTCCCTTAATGAGCTGAAATGTTTATGCATTACTCCAGACATGCAGAACTTAAATCCCCAAGCCAGCTGTGTCCCATAGCATTCACGGCACCTATCCTGTGGCAAATAACACCACTAACATAACTAAAGCCAACGGGAATTCCAACTGTCCTGAAGAACCTTGCAGAATGTAAATGTATGTCTCATTATAATACAAAAGGCATTAGTAGTTTGTTTTATTTTTTATTTTGCTGTCATCCTTAATGTACCGAGCATAACTGCAAAGCCAGCAGGGATTTCAGCCCCCCCCCCCCCCCATGCAGAAACATCCTGGTTTCTAATCTTCAAGTCTGTAAAATACTCCACTCTAAACTATAATACTAGCCCTTAAAGTCTCTAAACAAATGTTTGCCATCTGTTTTTTTTTTTTTTTTTTGTCTGAGATATATCTCCACTACCCTCCCAGTCTATCTCTTAGAGCCAGCAATAGCTGACTTGTTCACTTTCAGCCCTCAGACAAGGTCATTTCTTAGGGCATCCAACTGGTCAAATTAAAAAGGGTCTCATTACTTTTTTTAAAAAAAAAAACATTAGTAACAAAAGAAGGGCTAACATTATAGATATGATATCAGAGCAAGTGATAGTGTATTTTTTAATTGTACATACCTTTCTTGATTGATCCCGCTCCATTCGCCCTATGGGCACACTCTGCTCCCCTAGCCTGCCCCCATTTCCCACTTGCTTCCACTAATCCTACATTTACACCTACATAACCCCTCCCACCCTCCAGTCACAACACTTCACACACCCAACAATAACCCTATAATCTAAATTAGCTAATCAAAACCTACAATTAATCTCTAACACACAACAATCAGCCTTCAGTACATACCGAGTGACTAAGCATACATCACCAATACTCTATCCTCACATTAATCACACATTATACAAAAACACAATACATCACCAATACTCTATCTTCACATTAATCTCACATTAAACAAAAACACATACCTACTTATCCTACATCCACAGATAGTACAATATGTTACTTTATCAAATTCCTACCCTCCTCCTCCTATTAATAGCTGCACAGCTCACATCCTGTGATGCACATTAACACCACATAGCAGCAGTAAACTCCTACAACTCCCTACCCACCAAAACAAATAGAAACCTCCATTATTATTGCTGCTAACATTTTTAATATCAAGACTACCTCCCTTTACACATTGCACCTTGTCCCCCTCAAAACACAGTCACCTACATCACTAACATATGATAAAGCATTACAAAGATACACAAAAGTAATACTTAACATTGCATCACTGCTAATTCTTAGTGGAAATCATAACTCTCAACTGTCCAGATTTTCACAGAATGTCCAGATTTTTGCCACAAAATTTTGGTCTGTTCCTCATAAAATTTGTGGTTTCTGGCACATCACTAGGATGATCTGAGAAATGAAATCATTAAATAACGATATACATTTAAGTTTCAGACTTCATATCCTTTAGAAAAAATGCATTTCAATATAAACCCTGTTATTCTAGCTACTTTCTAAGTTTATAGGAGCAATATTTAAAATCTGTCCCTATTTCCGGGCACTTGACCATCTTTATGTTGGGCTCTGTAGAGATTTCTTGGGCTAAGAAGTTGAGAGGTATGGTGGAGATATACATCTCAACCCTGGCCCCCCAACAAAACCTATCAACCTGCCATCAACCCTGCTAAACCTCAATAGGAAAAAATCCTTCGGCCTGCTCAAATCACTACCCCCTCCCCAAACACAGACAACACCATAGATGACATACCCACACAGTTTAACAAATTTTTCACCAATTCTATACTCAAACTAACAAACACTAGTCAGTCCTCCCACTCCTCTTTCTCCAACACAAAATAACAATAACTTCTCCCTACAACCTATTCATACTGCCACCATAAAGATACCTCAAAAAACTCAAACCAATAACCCTAGCTGCTGACATGCTACCCGCAGACTATCTCAAAATCTCTGCAGAAGCCATTACAAACCCTGTCTCCATCCTTATAAACTGCTCCATCACTGAACAATAGGTCCCAACTATCTGGAAAAATAGCTCACATCATTCCACTACATAAAGGCAGCAGCTCTATAGATTTTTCCAACTACTGTCCAATTGCTATCCTCTCTCCACTATCAAAAATGTTGGAAAATGAATCCATTCCCAATTCCTCCAGTATCTTCTTACTAACAATCTATTATCCAAAACTCAGTATGGATTCTGCCCATACCACAGTACAACCACTGTCCTTCTAAGCTTCACTAACTCTGTCAGCCTTCTCAGAAATGAAGGTAACATGGTCTCATCTATCTTTCTGGACCTCTCAAAAGCATTTGACATGGTCTCACACTCCAGACTGTTAAACACACTATCAGAATTTAAAATCAGCCACACCACACTCACCTGGTTCCAGAGCTATTTCACTGGGAGGCAGCAAGCAGTCAAATGGGGTAAATCCCTCTCCCCACTGCTAACAGTCACCTTAGAGATCCCACAAGGAACCATTGTTGGCCCTCTTCTCTTCACATTATTCACTAATAGCCTACATATTGCCACTAATGAAGCCATGTTAATACAATACACCAATGACTCTAATTTGTGCAGCCCCAACACTCCACCATCTTCAGGAAATAACACAGCAAGCCTTATCTAAAGTAGAAACCTGGCTAACCAATGCCCAGTTAATACTCAATCCCAACAAAACAAAACTCATCCTGTTTCACTATACAGGATCCCCAAACCCCACTTCACTATACAAATTCACCTCAGCAAACAATACCATCATTACCCCAGTCCCCCACACCAAACTCCTGGGAGTAGTGAACTTTGAACTCTACATAAATCTAACAATCACAAAAGTCCACAAAAATGGGTAGCCTGTACAGGAACAAGTTTTTCCTCTCAGACAAATCAAAAATCTCCATAGCTAGAACCCACCTTCTCTCCACACTCCTATATGGGTCTCCCATCCTTACCAACCTCAAGAAAACATACATAAACAAGCTAGAGAACTGCTGTAATAAAATAGTAAAGTTTGCTACAGATGCCAGCTACAGATTCCATCTACAGGAAGACAGAACTATAAAATGTCTTGATAGGTCAAAGTGGGGATGAAAGCAACAATTTTGCTTTTCAACATGTACAGTTCCTAGGTTAGTGTATTCAGTTTCACCTCAATGATATTTACTATCTAGATAGTAGAACATAGCCACCCAGGAGATGGTATGTGAGGAGAATACTGTTTACTGATATAACAAGAACTGAAGAAGTAAGAAACCATCAAGTGCACTCTAACCCTATGGGATAATAAAAGTTACACAGTAGTATTCATTGCAATAGTATATTGTTAAACTCAGGCAAAAACTGTTTACCTAAAACAGTTTTTCTTAACTACACAGACACAGAATAATAATACCTAAGGGAATTAAACCTATTAGGAGACATTATAACCTTGTGAAAGATTAAATGTACTTGATAAGGTATGTGGGAGTCCCCTTTTCCAAAGGAAGATAGGGGTTATTTTTCCCACTCAGAAGATATTTTGGAGTACTCACCATCCTGTATATTCTTATAAATGGGTAATTAGCTTGTGAGGCTTGGCTAGAAACATCTAGTGCTTCTCATTTGCTAATCAAATATCGCACATTTTGAACCTACTAATTCAGTAGTTTTGGGAGTGCTGTGCTTTGGCTTGCTTCAGGAGTTCACTTAAGGCTTAGTTATTGGACTTTGGTTTTAAAGAACACCATTAAGACAAGTCACACGTTTTTTCTAAGTACTTTTAACTGAGCTGTCTAGTTTTCTTTGCTTATTTATATACACTCTTGTTTACTGTGCTGTTTTAGTACATTTGTTATATTACAACAGTTTGAGTACAAATTTATTTTATATAATAACTTCAGTTAAACTGAATAAGAAGCTAAATCAACAGAGACGTTCAGGACAATATCAAAGAAACAGAGAAGTGGTAAACGAGAGGTAGGAATGAAGGGGAGGACTATATGTAAATAAGCTTAAAGGAGAGTTTATGTTCTCCTCCTGCTGTAAAGTAAACATAATATTTATAGGGAACATATGAATAATAGTAGCCAAGCGGTCATAGTGGCTATAAAATACTTAGCCATGTACACATTTAAGTATACAAACTTAAAAGTTCTTGCCAACCTTTCCAGCAACTTCATGCTGCTTATCCACCAAACTGAGCAAGGCCTTACATGATAAGCCTCCTATCCAGTCATCAAGACTAGCCTTGAAGGTAGCTAAAGCATTGCTATGATTGACCTGCAGTGACAACTTATTTCATACGTTGATAATATGCTGTCACAAAATTATCCCTCGCATGTCTTGTTAACAGTTTGTTATACATTTCGATCTCTAGTGCAGGTGTTTGTAGAGATTATGATTTTGTGAAGAAATAGATAAAATAGGATTGTGTTCATTCTTTGCTCAAAAATCTAGACAGACCTTCTTGGAGCAGGCAGTCAGCAAGTGAGTATAAGGAAATTTGTGCTGTTTTTTGGATAGCTGAATGGTTCAAAACCTTTAATTTTCTTGATTAGACATCACTGGGGCCTTTCCAGATGAGAAAGATGCTTGGATTTATACATGCCAGACAGGGCACTGTATTTAATGATGGGTCCGATAGGGGAAGAATATAGAAGTATAAAGACTTCTGTGGCTCTTGAAGATATTCCATTGTAATTAATTGGGCCACTTACAGGGATTTCCTGACTATGGTAGAAACACAATGATTTAGTGAAAGAAAGTTGTTCATATAGGTATTCAGGTCTCTTATGACCACCTCTATCTGAACAGGAGAACCATTTATAGCATATGAGGTGGGATTAGCTTTCTTGCTAAATGCCTCTGCATTACATTTTTTTTTAAATTTAACTTTAGACAATTTTTATTCGACAGGTATGTATATATTCCAGCCCTTGTTGGAGTTGTTTAGTATCAGTGCATAAGTGAATAATAGTACCCCACTTACAGACATCAGCAAACATAGTCAGCCAAACATCTGTGATATTGGCTTGGATGTCTGTAAAATAAATGCCAAACAGCAGAAAACAAAATATGGATCGCCATGGCACTGCACAACCTGCAATTTTATATTCAGATAATGTAGCGGCAATTTTCGCAACCTGGGATCTGTTAAATTGCCAATTTACACTCCAGTGGAAAACATACAAGGTGAAATTAACTTTGTTTAATGTTTCAGTGTTTCCAGCACAGGGAATAGCGATAAAAGCCTTCGCCAGACCAAGATAAGCAGTGTGCATAGAGTGGCCATGGTACACAGCCTCTGTTACCTTTTGAAGAAAACTTGCTGAGCTCAATAGACAGGACCAGCTCTTCTCAAAATCAGACTAAATTAGGCCTAGTTCATTTAATTTGTCTACATCTACATAAATGAGTTCTGCTATGATACATTCCATGGCTTTGCATAAAAGGCTGGTAAGCCTGATGGGTCTACAATTACCCTGGTCTGTAGAGTGAACACAATTGTGTAGCAGAGCTACGGTGACAGTTCTCCAGGCATCAGGTTCAAGCCCAGTAGATAGGTTGAAGTTGAACAGTTTAAGTAGAAGCTTAGATAGTGCATACGTAACACTGATAAGAATGCAACCAAGTATGTTGCCTGGTCTCAAGGTAGTATTACTTTTAACCTTTAACAGGGATTCTAAGACTTGCTCCAAGGGAAAATACATTTTTAGGGATAGTGGGGGGAGGGGGGCAACACTACAGGAAAGTAAGGTGACATTAGCAATACAATTTGTTTTGCCAATGTATTAATTATATCTGTGACATAAGAGCATGTGTTAGAATTATTATAGGTGAGCTCAGCACATTACTTGGCATTATTTAATTTTCTGAATTAGCTGAAGAAGAAGGATTTGTCATTTCCTTTGATATGTATGGGAGCCTTAAATTTGTGTTTTGCTCTATATTTTTTGTATTAATGTTCTTACTTGAATTTCTTGCAACTTTTCCCTATTTCCCTTCTTTCATTATACGATTTGAGAATTCCAGCAGAGATGTTTATTCCCGAATTCACCATTGCGTTAAGGCAGATGGGTATTGACTTTTCTACACATCTATGTAGGTGCCGGTAAAAGCTGAATATGAACTTGCAAGGAATGGTTGTGACTTTTGCATTTATCATCTGAACGACGAAGCAGATTTGCCCTGGATAAGTCCTTAAAGATGGCTTTATTTGCCAGTGTACAACTAGGCCTAACATAGAATATGACCAGTTTGTGGTTAGATTTAACTAGGGATGAGATGATGTAGGGGTGCAATACAGGTTGTGGCCAGGTTGGTAAGGAGCAAGGAAAGTAGGTGGGAAGTTTTACAATTTGCTACAGCTCATTGGTTTTGCAACAATCTAGAAACTGGTGATTATTTTTGTAGTGTAAGCATGTCAATCAATGATTGGGTAATTAAAGTTTCGAAGCAAGAGTGTACTTGGTTTGATAGTTAATGCTTCAGTGGTCTTAAGGTAATTGCCATGATCTTTGTGGGACATTAATGGGAATATGTAGCTAGCAATGAAGTAATGGCTGGATTGTTAAGGGAAATTTGGTTCTCCAGCTTAAAGCCATGGGTGCTTTAATGTGAAATAATGGTGTCTCTAACAAATGCAAATACTTCCTCATGGTCAACCAGGGGTCTGAAAGCATGATAGGTGCTAAACCATGGTATAGAGTGAGTCTTGTCATTGCAGTGAAATCATGTCTCAGTACATACACAAATATGAATGTGTTCTGAATAGCAGGAGAGCCTCAGGTTCTGGCACCTTTCTGTTTAGACTCTTAGTATTGAATATTGCCACTGTGATGACTTGTACATGTCTGCTAATGGATGATCCTACCTGAGTTTCTTTGTCTTTGCTATTAGTGCCTTATTGTTCCACTCTTACCTGTGGAGGAGAGCAGCACAGCTAGAATCATGATACAGACAGGTCGCTAGTGTAAAATGTTATAAGAATTTGCCTATATAACTATCTCCAACCATATGCTATAAAGCATGTCAGTGTATGATCATTGATGCAAAATAATCTTTTGTGTAGAACAAATCCAGTTAACATGCAAATGAAATATTTTCACAAATATTACATTTAACTTTTTATACAGTGGTTGTACAGCATGGTATTTTTCTTTATATTGATAATTTTGTTCCAGCTGAAAAATACAAATCTTGAATATTTTGGAAAACTTGCTTCAGAATATTAAACTTCACAGACAAAAATTATGACACCATGAATCTGAAAGAACAGTAACATTAGTGTGCTCTGATAAATAGCACAGCTGGAATAATACAATGCATCCTGACATCAATTAGGCATGCATAAGTACTGACATAGGTTAGACCTGCCAGGGTTAATTCTGCATAAATAAACCTTGCATTACTAAAATGAGCAGTCAATAAATATAATACGTCATTGCTGTAAGGAAGGATGAAGGCATAAACAGTACTGTTCTTTGCTATCCCAAGCCCATGTGGGCGTCTCCATCATGCTGAGTATAACAGGTGTGACTGCGTTAGGTGGCATCATAGACTGGGTGGGTGTCATGGAAGGAACATGCTATGCTACAGATGTTCAGCTGACATTCACAGGAGTGGGGGTACACATTTTGGAAGGGACAGGTTGTGGATATGTGCTTAATGGACACACTTTACTGTTGCCCAGGAGCCACATGACTGTATAGACACATAACAGGCATTGGATTAAATCATGATCTATTTCAATGCTGGTGCTATAGGCATGCCATGGTGACATGGCTTTTGGCATCATTGTACAGCAAGCATAACACATATTGCAGATACCATTGCAGTATGGATGGTGGACAGTTACGGGGCTGATGCCTTGTTTATATCCAGGTTATGATCATAGGTATATGTTTACATGTACAGGTATTCTGATGATATGGAAACAGAGACAAAGGCTGGAGAAATTCATCCCAGTGGGGACAGAAATACTCCTACAAGCCTCAAATGTCAATATCAGGTATATTCTAAACACCGACAAGGCTTTCAGGGATTGGTCATGGCATAATACAGTGAGCAAGGTAAATGCTGTTGGTAAACAGAACAGAACAGGAATACAGGTCTGCAGCAGGGATGCATATATCACCCAGCATGCTCACATAAAGGTACATGCCTTTAACATGGAAACAATGGCTGTGGACAGTGAGCCAGCATCACAGGGGGTCCTGTTTTCCCTCTCTGGGTACAGTTATTGGACAATCATACATGGAAAAGACCTGGATATGGGAGATGGTCTGCTGGAAACACAAATCGTGTTTGTCAGGAATGCATCAGGTTGGTACTTCAGTTAGCCATTAACAAAGTATGATGGCATACTACAGTTATGAACTTACCAATGTTAAACATCCCTATTTCTCTCTTGCAAGTATGTCCAGAATGTCACCACTGCACCCTGCGCACCAAGGTATGTATGCGTTGTACAAATATGTAATATTTTATGGTTTTGCTATTTTAGTATGGGAAGGTCATATTGTCACATATAGTGATGTGGGTGCAGTCGCTAATGTTAAACATTAGTGCATTGCCTTTTCTGGCTTTACCAATATGAATGCGTCTATGAGATCATAGCACTTTGGGGATAGGGGAATTTGCCATTTCTCCACTGTTGTGCTGTCTTGGAGTTAGTATTTATACATTGCACGAGGTGTTGGGTCTGTAGTAGGGCTTTTTTTTCCCCAAAAATGTTTATGATTGATCATTAGGGAATATTAATAATGATAATAATACCTGTTTGTTAACCAGGTAGGCCCACTGGACACTCACTTCCTTTTCAGGTATAACTGAATAGCAACATTTGATTAAGCAGCTTGCTTAAGTTCACATAATAAGTGACATAATAGGCTGAAGGAATCAAACCCTGTACCATAGGAACTACAGTTCATAACTTTATCCTCAGTGCCACTTTGCAATTCATTTATTTATTTTTTGGGGTTTTTGTTTTTACTTTTTTATGTCTGCTGATTATTGTGTTCATGTATACACTTAGGTGTTTCTCTCTGTGCCTTTACAAGTACTACTGGTGTGGGGTCAGACAGAAGGACAGGCCATATTTGATGTCAGTGTAGCACCTGTGCATGATAATGATGATGCTAGCCTGTGACTGCCGCAGTCAAATAGCATAATGTCACTGCCAATGCAGCACCTGTGCCTGATAATGGTGATGCTAGCCTGCGAATGCCACAGTCAGACAGCACAATGTCACTGTCAGTGCAGTGCCTTTGTCTGATAATGATGCTAGTCTGCTATGCTGCAGTCAGCCAGCATAGTATCACAGTCAGCAGTTCTTACAGTGGAGGGAACAGTACCAGGTACATATACTGCCACATCTATGGTGGCTGAGGAGTCCACTCATGCAACTCGCTGTCTACTGAGGGCCAGGCTGCCCATGTCAGCCTACAGTGTGCACAGTCCTCACCTACATGTGACAAGAGTTGGCAGTGCCACTAGTGCAGACCATGCTCAAAGTGCACGTGACAATCAGTTTGCCAGTTATCATCACCACAACTCCTGCTCAGTCCTAAACCTATGCGTCACAATGGTTGTCAGTCAATGGACATGCCAGTCATTGATCCAAGTACCTACAGTTTTCTTTTTATGGTATGTTCTGTGAGTGAAACACTGTTTCTGAAGTCTGATGCTCAAGTACATGTCTTACTGGGTCTGTAATAGATGATCAAAATTTTACTACTTTGAATCAGCAAACATCTATCACTACTGATCGAAGTAGTAAAACATTGAATCATCATTAAAAGTTTTTTTGAAACATAAAAAATAAAATAAAAGGGTGTAGGCAGGGGGGCAAGCCCCCCTGCACCCCCCCACTATTTAAATATACCAACTCCGAGATCACACTTTAATGGAGTACAGTGCGGAAAGGGAAGATTTCCCTTTCCTACACTGTTGTGAGATGTTGGAATTGGTATATTTAAGTAGCAGGGAGTGTGGGGGTGCAGGGGGGGGGCTTGACCCCTTGCTTTAAGCCATCAGGGTAAGTTTTTCTTGTTCAATTTTTTTATTTTTTTTTATTTTCAAAGTTACAGAACTTTGATCATATTGTGTTGACCATTTGGTATTCAGTGTTCCGTAACTTCGAGATTATAATATAGACCCATCTTACTAGCTACTGCCAAATACATTGTATATCATGTATGCTTACAGTGGCCACAGAATGATTGATAGTGAACTTACAATTCAAAATATGTTAATAAAGACTGAAAAAAAAACACATACAGTGGAGTTAATGGTCATAATTCAATAGAGTTATTTATCTTCTTTTCTGTCTCCATTTTACCTATTGCATGATGTGAAATTCATAGCTGGCATGCATTCCATTATGAAAGAATCCTCACTTGAATGCATAACATGAAGGTGGGTTTGTAATTGATAGAAGCCACAATTCGGTGATATTTCAGGATAAAGTGAAAACAATTAGGAGTGAGAAAATGGAAAGACTCTAATCCTCAAAAGTGTCAGCCTGAGGAGCTGCTAAAGGTCTTCCTTTTTTTATGTTATGGTAAGATTGTTCCACTTTTAAATTTGATGCATGTATCTGTTTACTAACTTATATTCATTTTCACAGCTCTGTTTTGAGATATCACATTATGACTCTATTTTTTTAATATGTGTTTGCATGATCAGCTAATATAATATGTGTATTTGAATGTATATATGTAATTAACCAAATTACAAACATCACCAACACAGAATTACTAGGAGTTACCATTGATAATTAGTTCAACTTGATCTGCATATTGACACTGCAGTCAAGCACGTGATAAGTGATCATAGTAAAAAAATAGCTTCTGAATACCTTGTCCTTCCTATCCTCTTATATGCCTCAACAATATCTACAAATCTCAACTCTTCCATCAAACACAAACTAGAAAGAATTAGCAAATTCTCTGCAGCCTCCCAAACTGCTCCCACCTCTGCACAGCACTCAGTACTCTCACCTGGCTTGACCTTCCTCAACACACTACTCTCTCCCAGCTACTCATAGCAAACAGTCAAAACGAGCTAACAAACTTGTAAAAAATAGTAACAGGCAACCTAATGTTCGGATAGTCAATTCTAACCACAGGAAAACAGATTCCAAATTTCTTCTTTAACGTAAAAGTTTTTTATTTTTCAAAAAGACAACGTTTTCGCCGTGACCCCTGTCACAGCTTCCTCAGAAGAAGACAAATTAAAACAGCTAAACAAGTCTGTTTAAATACTAACTTACAGGAAGTGACACATAATTGTATATCCTGCACAAATTTATCTTAATAAAAAGTTTTTGTTACTAAAATCTGTTGTAAATAGTAGTACAATCACTATTAAATTACTAACAAGTACATATAAGTATTGTGTAAAAAGAACATATTGTAAATACCCTAAACTAATAAATATGTACTGTTACATTATGAGTGTTACATAATATACTTAAAAAATTTTTAAAAAAATTTTATTAAAAGAACTACCTAAAATAGCTCTTTAACTTGAGAATACAGGAAATGTTACAATTCTCATTAAGACCTTCTGGTTTAAATGCATCTAAATTCAACTGCCATGTTAGTTCGACACATTCAAGAATAATCTGAAAAGGACCTCCCCTATTAGTTATAGGTACTTGGTCAATGCCCATAAAACTAAAGGAATGACCTGGGTTACTGTTTACATGTTTCGCCAAGGCATTCTCTAATAGAGGTTTTTTTATAGCATATAGGTGTTGGTACACTCTCTCTTTTAGTTTGCGGTTGGTCTTTCCTATATAAAAAGGACAGGAATTGCACAAGGCAATGTATACTACTGACTTTGATTCACAAGAAATCCTCTGTTTAATATTATACTTTTTGTTCCTCACTAGAAAGGAATTACCTGTCCTCATCACTTTGCACATGTTACAGCACCCACATTTAAATGAACCACTGGATCTCGTAAAACTATGTACATTAGACGTATGTTGTAATAATTCTTTCAAGTTACTACTTCTTCTGTAGATAACATAAGGGCGTTGGCCTAACTTATCGATGAAATTAGCAGAATTAATAACTAATGGCCAATTTTTTAAAATAATAGCCCAAATTCCTGTTGAATTCAAATTAAATTGAGTAATAAAACTCAAAGAATAATTTCTCTGCTGGTCTAACAAGGCACTAATGGCATTTTGATTCACAAGTTCATTATCAGCAGTAGACCTACCAACAATAGGTTGGTCAAGTAGTGGTTTGTAAAAGCCTGTTGTCCTTTTAGTATCAACTTCAGTAATAAGGGCATCTAAAAGTGAAACAGGGTATCCACGGTTTAAAAACATGCCTTTCAAAAACTGGCACTCAGTTTTAAAATCACTATAAGTACTGCACATCCTACCTGCACGTACAAGTTGACCTTTTACTATAGATTTTTTCTGTCTAGGTGGATGTAAGCTTGTATAGTGCAGGAAGGAGTTGCAGTACGTTTGTTTTCTAAAAATCCCAGATAGGTAAATCCCTTCTTCTAAATCCTTAGTTAGTCTCACATCCAGGTAATCTGTTTCAACTGTTGAAAACCTATAAGTAAATTTTAGCCATTGTGTAGTACTATTTAGAAAGTCTACAAAAAGTTTTGCTTCAACCTCGTTCCCCTTAAAAAGGATGAATATATCATCCAAAAATCTGGTGTAGTATTTGACATTTTGCATTATAGTTTCATTGGATAGTATAAAAAGTTTTTCCCAAAAGGCTACAAACAAGTTGGCCACGCTGTCCCAGGGAGAGCCCATGGCTATTCCACATTTTTGTAAATAGAATTTCTGTTCAAATACAAAAAAGTTTGATGATAATACTATACTCAACAATTCTGTTACAACATCCATCTCCACTTGTGGTGCGCCTAAATCTTTTAGAAGCAGTTGAATCCATTCAACTGCCTCGTTGTGTGGGATGGATGTGTATAAATCAATGACATCGACAGTCAAAAAGTTAAACTCAGAGTTAAACTTGATGCTGTTGATGTCACGTAAAAAAGACCAAGAGTCTTTACAAATAGTAGATATTTTCTTTACATATTTTAATAAGATGCTATCTATCACCTTTGAGCAAGGGTAGGTCATAGAAGACCTACCGTCTATTAATGCCCTCATAGGGGGATTTTTTTGGTCTTTGTGTATCTTGGGTATTCCGAACATTACAGGCAACTTTGGCTGAATGATGTCAATGTAATTGTATGTCTCTAAGTCAATTTTGCCTGCTAAAAAAAGGTCACGGAAATACCCACGAATACGACCTTGAACTACGTTGACCTCATTAAGAGAGGAAACAACGTAGGCCTCAGAGGCAAGTACTTGCATCATTTTCTCTTTATATTGAAAGTCCTCAAAAACTACCAAACCGCCCCCTTTGTCAGGTTTTAAAAACCTGACGGATAAGGAACCAAGGTTTTTCAACCATTCACGTTGTGCAAATGAAATATTCATCTCATTCAAACTACTGTTTATTTTTTGTGTGGAAAAAAAATGTCTAATGTCTATTTCACACATTTGTTCAAAAAGAAGTAGGTTTGGCTGGGTAGGAGGATTGAAGACACTAGTCAATTTCAGTTTGTTGTTAACGTTTGTTGTATCATTGTTAAATATCAATTTAAAGTTTAACTTGCGTATGTAACATTTCAAATCAATCAGAACTTTAGCTAAACTCCCATAGGTACTTGGTATAAAAGTATATCCCAAAGCTAAAAGTTCTACTAATTCAGAATCTAGTACTAACGATGAAAAATTATAAATAGTAAAATCTTTCATTCGGTTAGTATATATAACAGGTACTTGTAAAAGGTCTTGGGGTCCTGTGGAAGTAACGTTATCTATTGTCGTTTCCTCCAATTCACATTCCCCCCTTGTTTCTTCTGTTGGTTTCCTAAAAAAACATTATCATTAGGGACCCCTGAAGAAACCTGTTTATTTTGATCAGTTCTTCCTGGTCCTCTTTTGTTTTTGTGATTGTAATTAACAGTAGTAGACCCTTTTAGCCTGTTACTTCTTCTAACATCCTGTCTAGGTGTAGTAGTAAGGTGTTCTCCATTCACAATTTCAACAGGCATTGATTCAGTATTTAAAGAAGTAGAAGTACCATTTGAACCCATAGTGTTAAAACCTGGGCTTCGGATGTTTAAATGAGGGTAAGCTTGGTTGGAAAAATAAGCTGTTCTATCCCTTACTAACTTCTTATTTTTGTTAATTTTTAACTTAATTAACAGTGCATCAATGCTAGAAAAAATACGATCGTAGTCGCATTTAAATTGCAGGAAAGACATATTAGTTTTAATTTCCTCATCCAAGACATTAACTTCAGAAATAAGTGACAAAATGTGAGCATCATAATGTTTAACTATGACATTCAACAATTGAAGACCTTGTTCCTGAAATAAGCATTTCAGTTCTAAAAAATACGCTTGATCTATTAGTAGTCCTGAAGGAGTAAAGTTGTTCCTTAAGCCCTTTGGAATCAACTTTTCGTTTAAACACTGCCTAAAATAGGCAGCTTCCAACTGCAGTTTTTTTAGTCTAAGCAACTTAGAGTCAAATACCTTTAAACAGTCGCCAATCATATTATTGTCATTTGTTCGAGAAGGAGAAGAACAGTCAGTTGTCCCAGTGTTGGCGGCTGAAAGAAAGGAGAACGGGTTTTCTTTATTTATCCAGTCATTCAAAGTTAAGCGTTCCTCCACTGACTCCACACTACGCCTCTCATTTACGTTAGATGCAGGTTGTATGTTTGAGCAGGGAAACGGACTTGTTTCCTTCAACTCCAGGAATTTTTAAGGTTCCTTCTCCTAGGTATGCTGCAGTTGCCAATTCAAACTCAAACATACCACCTGCATCTAACGTAAATGAGAGGCGTAGTGTGGAGTCAGTGGAGGAACGCTTAACTTTGAATGACTGGATAAATAAAGAAAACCCGTTCTCCTTTCTTTCAGCCGCCAACACTGGGACAACTGACTGTTCTTCTCCTTCTCGAACAAATGACAATAATATGATTGGCGACTGTTTAAAGGTATTTGACTCTAAGTTGCTTAGACTAAAAAAACTGCAGTTGGAAGCTGCCTATTTTAGGCAGTGTTTAAACGAAAAGTTGATTCCAAAGGGCTTAAGGAACAACTTTACTCCTTCAGGACTACTAATAGATCAAGCGTATTTTTAGAACTGAAATGCTTATTTCAGGAACAAGGTCTTCAATTGTTGAATGTCATAGTTAAACATTATGATGCTCACATTTTGTCACTTATTTCTGAAGTTAATGTCTTGGATGAGGAAATTAAAACTAATATGTCTTTCCTGCAATTTAAATACGACACGATCGTATTTTTCTAGCATTGATGCACTGTTAATTAAGTTAAAAATTAACAAAAATAAGAAGTTAGTAAGGGATAGAACAGCTTATTTTTCCAACCAAGCTTACCCTCATTTAAACATCCGAAGCCCAGGTTTTAACACTATGGGTTCAAATGGTACTTCTACTTCTTTAAATACTGAATCAATGCCTGTTGAAATTGTGAATGGAGAACACCTTACTACTACACCTAGACAGGATGTTAGAAGAAGTAACAGGCTAAAAGGGTCTACTACTGTTAATTACAATCACAAAAACAAAAGAGGACCAGGAAGAACTGATCAAAATAAACAGGTTTCTTCAGGGGTCCCTAATGATAATGTTTTTTTAGGGAACCAACAGAAGAAACAAGGGGGGAATGTGAATTGGAGGAAACGACAATAGATAACGTTACTTCCACAGGACCCCGAGACCTTTTACAAGTACCTGTTATATATACTAACCGAATGAAAGATTTTACTATTTATAATTTTTCATCGTTAGTACTAGATTCTGAATTAGTAGAACTTTTAGCTTTGGGATATACTTTTATACCAAGTACCTATGGGAGTTTAGCTAAAGTTCTGATTGATTTGAAATGTTACATACGCAAGTTAAACTTTAAATTGATATTTAACAATGATACAACAAACGTTAACAACAAACTGAAATTGACTAGTGTCTTCAATCCTCCTACCCAGCCAAACCTACTTCTTTTTGAACAAATGTGTGAAATAGACATTAGACATTTTTTTTCCACACAAAAAATAAACAGTAGTTTGAATGAGATGAATATTTCATTTGCACAACGTGAATGGTTGAAAAACCTTGTTCTTATCCGTCAGGTTTTAAAACCTGACAAAGGGGTTTGGTAGTTTTGAGGACTTTCAATATAAAGAGAAAATGATGCAAGTACTTGCCTCTGAGGCCTACGTTGTTTCCTCTCTTAATGAGGTCAACGTAGTTCAGGTCGATTCGTGGGTATTTCCGTGACCTTTTTTTAGCAGGCAAAATTGACTTAGAGACATACAATTACATTGACATCATTCAGCCAAAGTTGCCTGTAATGTTCGGAATACCCAAGATACACAAAGACCAAAAAAATCCCCCTATGAGGGCATTAATAGACGGTAGGTCTTCTATGACCTACCCTTGCTCAAAGGTGATAGATAGCATCTTATTAAAATATGTAAAGAAAATATCTACTATTTGTAAAGACTCTTGGTCTTTTTTACGTGACATCAACAGCATCAAGTTTAACTCTGAGTTTAACTTTTTGACTGTCGATGTCATTGATTTATACACATCCATCCCACACAACGAGGCAGTTGAATGGATTCAACTGCTTCTAAAAGATTTAGGCGCACCACAAGTGGAGATGGATGTTGTAACAGAATTGTTGAGTATAGTATTATCATCAAACTTTTTTGTATTTGAACAGAAATTCTATTTACAAAAATGTGGAATAGCCATGGGCTCTCCCTGCGGGGCCAGCGTGGCCAACTTGTTTGTAGCCTTTTGGGAAAAACTTTTTATACTATCCAATGAAACTATAATGCAAAATGTCAAATACTACACCAGATTTTTGGATGATATATTCATCCTTTTTAAGGGGAACGAGGTTGAAGCAAAACTTTTTGTAGACTTTTTAAATAGTACTACACAATGGCTAAAATTTACTTATAGGTTTTCAACAGTTGAAACAGATTACCTGGATGTGAGACTAACTAAGGATTTAGAAGAAGGGATTTACCTATCTGGGATTTTTAGAAAACAAACGTACTGCAACTCCTTCCTGCACTATACAAGCTTACATCCACCTAGACAGAAAAAATCTATAGTAAAAGGTCAACTTGTACGTGCAGGTTGGAGGTGCAGTACTTTTAGTGATTTTTAAACTGAGTGCCAGTTTTGAAAGGCATGTTTTAAACCGTGGATACCCTGTTTCACTTTTAGATGCCCTTATTACTGAAGTTGATACTAAAAGGACAACAGGCTTTTACAAACCACTACTTGACCAACCTATTGTTGGTAGGTCTACTGCTGATAATGAACTTGTGAATCAAAATGCCATTAGTGCCTTGTTAGACCAGCAGAGAAATTATTCTTTGAGTTTTATTACTCAATATAATTTGAATTCAACAGGAATTTGGGCTATTATTTTAAAAAATTGGCCATTAGTTATTAATTCTGCTAATTTCATCGATAAGTTAGGCCAACGCCCTTATGTTATCTACAGAAGAAGTAGTAACTTGAAAGAATTATTACAACATACGTCTAATGTACATAGTTTTACGAGATCCAGTGGTTCATTTAAATGTGGGTGCTGTAACATGTGCAAAGTGATGAGGACAGGTAATTCCTTTCTAGTGAGGAACAAAAAGTATAATATTAAACAGAGGATTTCTTGTGAATCAAAGTCAGTAGTATACATTGCCTTGTGCAATTCCTGTCCTTCTTTTTATATAGGAAAGACCAACCGCAAACTAAAAGAGAGAGTGTACCAACATCTATATGCTATAAAAAAACCTCTATTAGAGAATGCCTTGGCGAAACATGTAAACAGTAACCCAGGTCATTCCTTTAGTTTTATGGGCATTGACCAAGTACCTATAACTAACAGGGGAGGTCCTTTTCAGATTATTCTTGAATGTGTCGAACTAACATGGCAGTTGAATTTAGATGCATTTAAACCAGAAGGTCTTAATGAGAATTGTAACATTTCCTGTATTCTCAAGTTAAAGAGCTATTTTAGGTAGTTCTTTTAATAAAATTTTTTAAAAATTTTTAAGTATATTATGTAACACTCATAATGTAACAGTACATATTTATTAGTTTAGGGTATTTACAATATGTTCTTTTTACACAATACTCATATGTACTTGTTAGTAATTTAATAGTGATTGTACTACTATTTACAATAGATTTTAGTAACAAAAACTTTTTATTAAGATAAATTTGTGCAGGATATACAATTATGTGTCACTTCCTGTAAGTTAGTATTTAAACAGACTTGTTTAGCTGTTTTAATTTGTCTTCTTCTGAGGAAGCTGTGACAGGGGTCACGGCAAAAACGTTGTCTTTTTGAAAAATAAAAAACTTTTACGTTAAAGAAGAAATTTGGAATCTGTTTTCCTGTGGTTAGAATTGACTATCCGAGCTACTCATAGCACACAAAATACTTTGCCATCACTTAAAACACCTTTGCTGTCAAATCTCATCCAATGGCATGTACCAAATAGAAATGTAAGATCCTCAGAACTTAAACTAACTGTAGTATAGTAAATCAAATAATTATTACGGTGACTCACTATTCTCTGTCACCATCTCCAAGACATGGAACAAACTTCTAAACCTTATCCAACTTTTAAATAACCAACAAATCATGTCTGCACAAAACTGTCACCTGGCTACTAATAAAGTATGCAACTGTTCCACAGCTACAGTTTGAATTATCCAATTCTAACTCTGACCACTATAGGTACTATGCAAGTGTATTACTATTGCCTTTTGGATTTTATTCATAATATCTTGAAAATATTGTTTCTTAATCTGATTTGCTTTGTAAAAAGTGTCTGATGACTGTTTTTCTTTTGAATTGTCAAAAATGTATTTTTGTCCTTGTTTTGGAACTTTACTTTCTGGGCCTCCATTGAAAATGGGCACTTTAGTTCCCATATGGTCTTTCCTAGTAAACAAACACAAACAAATAAATAAAAATTCTGAGACATGTTAGTAAAAGTATGTCCAAATGACCAAAACTGCAGACTTACATCAGAATGTTCCCTTTTCTCTGAGGTATGGTGATGTCAGAATTGGCATAAATAAATTCAAAAGGGGATGAGGAGCTCTCCCTCCCCCAAACACAGACACACAATAGGGGAGCATGGGAGCTTGCTGTCCTGAAAAAAAAAAAAAAAAAAAAAGCAACAACAAAGTTTTAAAGATGAACAGTGATGTTTGGCATATGTTGTTCCACTGTGACTTCAATTTTTTTCATCATTTCAGGGATTTCTTTTATTAGTCCTGACATTTCAACAGGGAGTCGTGTGTGTGTGTGTGTGTGTGTGTGTGTGTGTGTGTGTGTGTGTGTGTGTGTGTGTGTGTGTGTGTGTGTGTGTTGTGTGTGTGTGTCTGTTTGTGTGTGTCTGTGTGTCTGCGTGTGTATGTGTGTGCGTGTGTGTGTGTGTGTGTGTGTGTGTGTGTGTGTGTGTGTGTGTGTGTGTGTGTGTGTGTGTGTTTGTGCGAATGAGTGTCTGTGTGTGTGTGTGTGTGTGTGTGTGTGTGTGTGTGTGTGTGTGTGTGTTATATATGTTGTAGTTAAACAGTGCAATGTGTTTTTAAGTTTCATTTGTAAACCACTACTGAGTAGTATTCTATGTCAGCCAGCCAAAATAATTTAATGTGATGAAGGCTGTTTTGTGTATCTTGTATCATCAGGCTGAATCTGTTGGCTGAGTACTAAACCAATAAGAGTAAAGGTTATAACACATTGATGTCCTGTAGAGGTATGTGATGGGGCTGTTGATTCCAGACAGTTCATATTACTGGACAGTACATAAAGATATTCTGAAAAATATGTTTATTTTGTGCAGTGGTTATGATATGTGTTGCACCATTGACTTAAAACATATGTAAAATAAACTGTATCTAATATAAAGTATTTTGACCTGATGGCCAATCATAACATGCACCTTATGTGTTCTTGACATGGATGTTAAGAAATCCACCTCAGGAGTGAAGCTTGAAAGGTGAATCTTGACATTTATGTCAAGAAAATGTAACTTCCAGGATTATGATTAGAAAGACCCAATCATAATGCTTTGTATATGTGGAACTTTACCTCCTTCCATGTATTGCAAAAGCCAGAAAAGGAAAAAAAAGGTGTAGCAGTTCTAAGAGTTTTATACCTTAGAAAGTCATAACACACTTACCACTGCCACTCAAAGATCTCCCACCCAAGAAGGGCATTGGGAAGCTGGTAAACACTTCTTTTGGACTGTCAGTCAAAATGAAGTGCTAAAGTTTTTAACAGCTTCCTGCCATTCTTCTCCTGTGGATGCTGAGCTTTGTTAATCATGAGACTAGTGCTTAACAGCTCTTAAGAGATGCATAACAATTGTTAAGCATCTTTCTGTCATACAGTATCATTTGATTTATGCAGGTATGTAGGATAAGAATTATACTGAATAATACTGAATACATATACCGAATTTATTTAAAAATGCTTTTCATAGCAAGGTTACAATTATGTACAATGACATTAAACAATAATCCAACTCACAAACTGCTTAGGTTATCTTGTGTGAAACAGAAATCTTGTTTTCTGCATCCTATACTTAACCATCACCTCACTAGCAGGTGCATTGGGCTTGCTGCTGGAGGTGCTCCTTTAAAGTTTCATTGTTTCATATGTCACTAGATACGTGGTTCTATATTGTTGGACCCATCTAAGAAAAGGCTTTTTCACCCAGAGAATCTGTTTTATACTTTATCCTAGTTATCCTGGTTATTATGACAGGTATCCAGAAAATATGGTGTAATACATTTTCTGACAAAAGGAAAACGAAAGGTGTCATCACTTCTTTACAAACATATAGGTATATATTTATAACACATTGCATATACATATATATATCTGTGTGTATGTATTGTGTATAAAAAAGAGAGACAATTGGATAGTGCTTCTTGTCAGTGGAGTAATAATATCTATGCATGTGTGTGTATATCCTTGTAAATATAGATAGGTTTGTTACTCGAAAGTATGAGTTTCAGTGAAGTAATAAAGGTTTTGGTATAGATGTGTGTGTGTATATGGATATGTATTGACATATTTTATAAGCATTGCTCAGTGTTTTCAGTAGACTAATAATGGTGTTTGCGTGCAATGCCCTTGAGGATTTTAATAACACCTTTTAAAAGTGCCTTTTTGTCAAGCTGTATGTATTAAAATGATAAAAACAGTTATCAGGCTAATATGCAGTAATTGCAGTGGTTGCCCTATAAGTAAACTACTAATGTAACATCTTTGTGTATTTATATATATATATATATATATATATATATATATATATATATATATATATATATATATATATTGGAGTCATGTGATGCAAATGTGTTCTTTTCAGTGGTGGAATATTAATGTGTGTTTGTGTGCATGTGTGTGCATGCCTATGAGCATGTACAATAACATTTTCAAATAATCCACTCAAAGACGTCCATTTCTGTGGAACAATTACGATGGTGATGATGATGATGATGTGTGTGTGTGTGTGTGTGTGTGTGTGTGTGTGTGTGTGTGTGTGTGTGTGTGTGTGTGTGTGTGTGTGTGTGTGTGTGTGTGTGTGTGTGGTGTGTGTATCAACATATATGCTTGTTTTATATGCTTTGTTGAAATAGTGTGGCTTTCAAATGAGCAATAAAAGTGTGCCTATAAAATATAGATAAATACATTGTACACTGCAGTGCAGTTTCTTTACAGTACAGTAATGGGATGCATCTGTATGTATATTCATTAAAATATGCATATATAAGAGGCATTACTCAACTGACCATTCGTCGGTTACAATGCTATAAAATATACACATAAACACACTCATACAAGAAGAAAGTGAATTGATAAATTTATATGTTTGTTTTTTTCTTGATGTCACAGACAGCTGAAATTATTTCATGCAACATCACTGAATACATTTCTGAAGAAGAGTGCTCCATCAGACAAAATGTTGTGCACTAACGGAAGCTCTTTAGTATGACTTCAACAAGCTGTACTTCCATTCTGTTTCTATATAAAGAGAGTAGAAAAACTACTAATTACACACACATATCTGGAGAAAAAAATCAGTTCACAGAATTATAACAGCTGAAGAAGAGTAAATCACCATAAAAGCAAAGTATAGAATATCTTTCTGTCTCTCTTTCAGACTCTCTATTACCAGTTGCTGCTGACTTCTGGAGTGACTCCATGGACAGCCACTGCTATCTGTGGAGATTACTAAGCAAAGGAGGAAATGGAGGAAGGCTGCTAGGTCTTTCTTCTGTACCACACATGCACACACACACACACACACACACACACACACACACACACACACACACACACACACACACACACACACACACACACACACACGCACACACACGCACACACACACACACACACACACACACGAGTGCACGTGCGTACATACGCACGCACGCATGCACACACACACACACGCACACACACACACGCACACACACACACACACACACACACACACACACACACACACACACACACACACACACACACACACACACACACACACAAACACCTACAGCAGCACAGAATTTAGAGTCCTCAAACCACATCTTTAGAATGGAGGAGGCAGTGGACCACCAAAAGAAAGCCCATGTGAGCACAGAGAAGACTTACAAACTCTGCAGGCAGGATACTCTAGCCTAGAACCAAATAGGAAAAGCTCTTGCTGTGAGGTAGCAGTGCTATCTGTGGCACCACTCCGCCACTCTGTAGTACGCAATACATGAAAGCTAGTGCAGGAACAGGTGACAGGAACGTAAATAATGTCATGAAGAGTGATGTAAGTGACAGGGACATCATTTGGTATAAAGTGATGTGGGCTGAGTGGTAGAAATGAAGTCTGTTGGAAAAGAACTTTAAATGACAGACATAATGTTGAACTTCAGTAGAAAACACAAGCAATGTCAATATAAAAAAATCTGAAAGCAGAAAGGAAAACTAAGTCATACCATGTTAATCCTACAGGAATTATGAAGTGCAAGTATATTAAAAGCAAACCAATCAAACCTATCAACATACGAAACTCCACTTTATGTTCCATTTTACATCTTAAAGTGAAATAGAATGTATTAATACCTAGTTTTAAGTAGAAGCCAGCAAATGGACTAACCTTCAGTGTTAGAAAGTAGGCAGATGGCATACAATTGTAACCAGATGGAAAATTCTAGCTGACTGAGAAGGACTCTTCAGTTTATCAGCAATGGTACAAACTGTGCAAAGAATAAATCAAAGAGATATAATCAATCTTTCTTAGTGAAGATAGTAATAGATAGTACATTGCCTTTCCTCTATCATTCATGGTGTGGGAAAGGTGCCAGCGCTATTATTATTTATACAATTTCCCTGTTTTTCTATGGTAAAGATATTATAACATTTTAGAATGTCATTTTTGTTTTTAGCTCTTTTAAAGAAGGTGA
>NC_056732.1:810868012-810953012 GCF_019279795.1 Protopterus annectens
CAGCTGTGCTCCCCTTTGTCATCAGAGTCTCTAGCTCACAGAAACTTCCAACTGACAGTGTGCATTGACCCTACAAGAATTTATTAAATAGTGACTCTCCATTCTACCAGTAAACATAAGTCTTTCTACTACTGAAACCCATTGTTTAAAAACAAATACTAAAGAAAACGTAAACTTCTACCTTAACATTTAAATTTGTTAGTGGAATGCACACCACCAGGGACATATGACTTCCTCCCCTCGTCTTCTTACAAGTCATATTAGTGCTTGTGAATTCTGGTACTTACCTTCACTTAAATGATCATTGTTTTTGGCATTCAGTGTATGCCTAGGCTGTGCTCGCTCTGCTCAGTGTCACTCTGCTCCCCTACCCTACCCGAAAAACTCATCCACCCCCACTTCACATAAACTTAAATTCCACAACTCAACCCATCACTTCAAACAATCAAATCGCATTGTGCTAGTTCAACTCAACCCCACCCTGTACTCCAAACTAAATCACATTACACAGCTAACAACTGGTAGTTTGTAGCACCCTTGATTATGTCTCCCTCTAATTCACATTACTTTTCCTTCCTCATGCTGCACTACTTCTAGTACTACTACTGCATCTTTCTACACTCAACTCTATCTTATGTATCACTAAACCAACATCTGTAACCATACTCCTCTCAATGCCATCTGAAAGCTATTCAGAAATATCATCCTACCTCATACACGTAACTCCAATACTCTTCTCCAAAGTAAAACAAAATCCTATCAATTCTATTCATTATTTTACATAAAAAACTCTCTCTGCTCTTTTCTATACAACATCAACAGTTAAATAAGAATACAAAACCCCTCTCTCCACTCATCAGTATTCTCTCCCTCTGTGGAGATATACACACCAATCCAGTTCCCACCCCTCTACCCTTCCTATGACATCCAACCACCTTAACTCCTCTAAATGCCTACCTATAGTAACATTATGCTTACAAAGTATTCACAACAAAACTGCAGACCTTCACGACTGGGCAGCTCTCAATAAATCCAATAACATTGCTGCCACAGAGACTTTGCTTAAATCAAATATAAAAGATTCAGAAATCCTTCCTCCAGGCTACAGTACAATAAGGACTGATAGACCCCACAAAAAGGAGGAGGAGTAGCACTTTTTAGTCTAATAACTCTAATAACTATAATGTATTCCCATACTGTGATATCATCCCACAATTCTATAACGCTGAAATTTTGATCTCCTTTCTAAAACTAAATAAGTAAAAAAAAAAACTTATGTATCATAGTCCTTTATATTCCCCCCAGCAGTAACATACTGTGAGGTCAGCAGATATGTGTGGAGTCCCATGATTACAGATCTATACATGTAATCACTTTCAAGGAGGCCCATCCTTCCTTTGGAATGGGGACTATGTAATCTTGATGTGCACTGATTTTTATAAATCATCTGGTGAGCATGAAGCATCCTTCTTGTTTTACTATCTAATCTATCCAACACGTTTCGGGGCCAGTCATTCACTCCAAAACTGTAAGTTAGGACAGGAAGAGCAAATTAGTTTATAGCTTGAAATTTGTTCCAAGATGTCAATGCTGTTTTCAAGATTAATTTAAGTCTTCTAAAGTATTCCTTACTAAGTTTTATTTGCATTTGTTTATGTTTTATTGTTGATCCTTCTTCAATTCCCAAATATTTATACACTCTCTCTTGCTCAAAATCTTTTACTTCACATTTGTGTCCCAAACTGATGTTTTTTTTTTTGTGCTGCAGCTTTCCTGCTTTAAAGGTTGCTTTTGCACATTTATCAAGACCAAATGACATTCTTATATCATCTGAAAGAGTTTGGAAACCTTGCAGTTGTGCTTTCAGTTCTTCATCTGATGAGTTATACAGTTTTAAATCATTGTCAAAGAGAAGATGATAAGTTTTTACATTTTGTTGTTTTCTAGGAACCAAATTATAGCCATGGCCTAAGCTGTTAAGTAGACAGCTTAATGGGTTAAGGGCATGACAGAATAGCAGCAGTCACAGAGTTACCCTCGAATATCCCCCTTTGAATTTTTATCCTTGGAATAATAATTTGTCCTTTATCATGACTTAATCATGGTCACTGTAATGTAGTTAATCAGTGTAGGGTGTATCTTAAGCACTCTTTTATCCATAAATGTGGGTTACTATCAAAAGTTTTTTTGTAGTCAATCCATGCCATACCTAGATTTTTCCCCTTTTTGCAGTTCTCCACTATGACTTTAATGACAAATGATTCTTTGTTCCATATGACTTTCTTTTATTGCATTTTTCTTCTATTGCCATAATTGAGTTTTCTAAATGACTATAAACTCTGTCGGCATCAATTCCAGTGTATAGTTTATACATTGTCGGAAGACATGTTATTGGTCTATAATTTTTAGGATAGCTTGCAGGTTCACTCTTAAGTAGGAGCATTGTTTTTCCTGTTGCTAGCCAGGTTGGTATCTAGTCAGGGTGTTGCATACAAATAGTTCTTACTCATGGATAAATCTTCGGGCAAAGATGTTAATACTTTTAATCAGATGTTAGGTACTGCATCTGGGCCTGGGGTTTTCCAATTAGAGGCTTTCCTTAACTTTGTTTCAATCTCTTTGGCTGTTATTTCATCCCATTTCATATCCTGTACCTTTACACTTCTTATTCTTTCTTTTATTTCTTCTATCCATTTAGCATCTTTGTTATGTTCCACATAATCTTCATATACTTCTCCAAAATGTATCTATTTCTTCTCTTTTTAGTAGTCTTTCAATTCCTTTTACCTTTTTTCCCAATTCTCTATAAAAAATATTTGTGTCATCAATAAATTGCTTATTTTATACTTTTCCTTTATATTAATCTGTGTATCTTCTAAGTCTTTCTGCCAGTGCTGATATTTTTAGTTTTAGTATATAATTTGTGATAGTGCCTGATAGATCCTGATCTGTTCTAATACTGTGCATTGCTTTTATCATATCTATCTTTTTAAGTATATTTGTTGATCTCTTCCCTGTTCTATACTCTTCTAACAATGACAGTTCCTGTCTTAATTGCTTTATAGTTTTCTCTATTCGTTACTTCCATGTTGGTATTTAATTTCTCCCCTTTCTCTCCCTCACTACCCTGTGTTCTTGAGGTAGAGCTTTATCAGTTATTAATTTAGCTGTACAGTAATATATCCTGTTTACTTCTGTTATATGGCATGGATCTGTATGGGCAGTCCTATTATTGTTTGTTTTATCAAAATTCTGACTTTTTGGGTTTATTGACCTTCTGCAGTCTATTTCTTTCATTGATCTTAATATGTCTATCTATTTCTATTAAGTCAAGCAACTCTTCTTTTAGCTTGGTTTCTTCTAAACTGAGGGCGCATTTTTTTATTTTCCATTTCCTGCAGGCATTCTATAGAAAGTTCTATCGCATCTTCCTGTGGCACATTTTCTTCAGTTTCATTCTGTGCCATCTGTTGCTCTGTCATATGGGAAGTTACTGCCGTATCACTACTCAACATTAACCGAGTCAGAGTTCCACAGTTTACTGTTCTCTCCCTTGCTGTCCAACTTCAAGTGAATATTTATACTGGTTTCCTGTGGAACGCTCTAAAATATCTTCATATGGCACCTGACCAATTTTTTCCCATTCCACTAGTTTCCCCTTAACTTGGAGATCTGTTGCTCTATTCTGTTGTGGTGCTTTCTGAATTAGATTTTCTAGACTGAATCCTTCATGTTGCAGGATATCCACAACCTCAGTTTCTACTTCTTTAACTTCTCCATTACTAATCTCCTTTTCTGCTTTTCCTCTTTGTCTTCTTACTTTTCTATTGTAAAGTTTTCCATGCCTGGATTCCTTTGCCTGTATTTCTCTTCAAATGTCTTTGGTGCTGTTCTTTTTGTATTGATTATTTTTGCTTTCTCCTATTACCAGCTGGGAGAGTTTCTTGATGATACCTGAGTAAGGGGATTGTGCCAAATGCCTTGGCTAAGTCAAAATAGGCAGTATTTACTGTTTTGCCTTCATCCAAGGCTTTGGTGACATTCTTGAAGAACTCCACCAGGTTTAGTTTTTTTATGAGCTACCCTTAACAAAAGCAAACTGGGTTGGGTTGAGAGTTTGAAGGTTGCCTATGTCCTTATTTATAAAGTCCATGATGAGTCTTTCTATGGCCTTGCAGATAAGGCTGGTTAGGCTTATGGGTCTATAATTCCCAATGTTGGCACATAGCTGGGTATTCCCTTTTAGATTTTGGATGTAGCTAAAGAATGCCTTATGACTGTCTTTAACTAGGAAAGCTAATTTAGCATCATAACTAGCTCTAGAGGACTTTACCAGATATCTGATTTGCTTGTTCAAGCTGTGGAGGATATTCTTTCTCTACTGACTGAGTTTTCTCTTGTCCTTAGATATCAATTTCTTCCTTTTGTTATATAACCCGTTTATACTCAAGGTCCACTAAGGTGGCTTGTTTTTACAGAAGGACTTGGTTTTGATCCTGTCAGGTACAGCAGAGTAAATACAGTTGTTTAAGTGGTTATACAGGGTGTTTGTGTACTCCTCTGCATAGCAGTAATTGTTGACTGTGTTAGCAGGGAGTAGGGTATAGTTCATTTTGGAGAAGTTTCTAATTTTTATTGCTCCAGTGGAGGTATCAGGTCTGATTGTTACTTCAAATGTGTCAGATTTATGGTCTGACCTTAGTAGGGACGGTAGAACACAGGGAGTAGTGCAGTGCCCCCCCAATATTGGTGAGTACTAAGTCCAGAACATTTGAGCCCTTTGTGGGGCTGCAGACTAACTGTTCCAGAGCATTTGCATTTACAAAGTCCAGGAACCTAGGGGGATCGAGCTTGTTCGCATGTTTGTCACCCACTTGATAGAAAGATACTTGAAATCTCTCATTACCAAGGTATTTGACTGTATAGTGAGTGACTCTAGCAAGTACAGGTAGGTGGCATGCTTCTCATGGTTAATGGTGGGGGACCTGTAGCTAGCAATGATTTGGTAGGGAGTTTTACTTATAGTTATTTAGACCTGGAGTATGCCAAGAGAGTCATATGGTTTTACCAGTCTCAAAGTATATTTAAATTTAATGAAGATGGATACACCTTCCCCTTTGGTTCTTACATGCTCATTTTGAGATATGAACATTTGGAAGGTATTATAGCCTTGCATGATCGGGGTGCTGTCTGCGACTTGAACCAAGTCTTGGTGACTGCACAGATGTCAGCATCTTCCAAGGTGAGGAGAGCTTTGAGGGAGTGCAGTTTCCTGTTTAGAATACTAGCCTTGAGCAGCATAACCTTGAGTTTGTCTTTAGCAGACTTTTTTAAGTCAGAAATGTTGTTTTGGTATGGTCTAAAAATGCACTATGGTGAGGCAAACATCTTTGCCAGTATTTGAAAGCCTAGAGGAGACAGACAAATCAATTGTTGAAAGCAATCATTTTTTATTTATATTGTGGCATCATCCTCCATGAAGGTAGAATACTGCTTAGGGCTAGGAACATACCTGCCTAGGACACATAATCTGAGAGTTCAGTCAGAGTCCAGGGAGGTAAGTCTCAACTCATTCACCCCAACATGTACTATGACAGTCATAACGATAATTGTTGTTGAGTGACTTGAGTGTGTGCATGACTTGATGGATCCTGGCACCTGACAGGCAGCTGACCATGACCTTGTCATTGTCCAGCCTGATGAGGGGGATATGATAGCTACTGAAATGTTATTCAGATTTCCAAAGTCTTTACAGAATCTAATCCTTCAGGCTTAGAGCCTAGCATTACTGGGCTGCTCTGGTCACTCCATAAATCTTCCATCACTCATAGTTTGAGGCTTTGATTATTATTTAATGCCTTCCTTCTCTTATTAATTGTTTCTGTGACTCTTGTACTCTAAAAAACCTTAGTCTAACCTTTATTCTAAGTGTTGTCACTGTACTATGTTCTACTAGTTTAATTCTCTTAGTGTTTCATAGAATACTCCTTTTATTTCTTAACATTCTCTTTACCTGCTAATGTACCTTTGATAAGGTTTTTTCTTGCTGTACTTCAGATCCAGACTCCTGGTATTTCATGTAGGAACCTCAGTTTACAAACTCTCAGCAGAATTATATGCTTCCTTCTATTGCTTTTCAGTACATTACTGTGGCAAATCTGTTCAACTATTTTATTTCCTCACTCACCATCATTAAAGTTTACTGCATTTTTTTCTGTCTGCCAGCTCATTTCACTCTTGCCATTTGCCCAGCTATTTATTTTCTGTAGTAGACACTAACATTAACACCTGAAACCCTGTGTCAGATTTCTTATTATAAACTTATTGCATTTATAGGTTCATAGGTTCATAGGTAGGTACTAGGCTATCAGCCCAAGGGCCTATGTAAGCTTAGCCAACAAGTTTCCCTGGCTTACGCCACCCAAGAAAGTTATTTTCCTGTGCCACTGATGAGCAGAGACACAAAAGTGATCCCCGGGGTGTATTTCCTATTTCCCATCCACTCATCAAGATTTTTCTTGAAGAGTGCTAATGAAGAACTTTGCTTGACATAGATTGGTCACCTGCTCCAGAGTATGGGAAGTCTCTGGGGCAGGAACCTATCCCTCCAGCATGTCCTGTTTATTGTGGTGACAAGGTTTAGGTCCCTGGAGCGTGTAGCTTGGAGGAATTGGGATTTCTTTAGGTGTAGCATGTCCAACAGCTCTGGATTTGACATAGCTTTATATGTTAGGCAGTGATCACCTCGAAGTAGGTGATATGCTATGGAGTAAAGCTGGAGTTTTTTGAGACGGTCAGTGTAGGGCATCTGTTTGAGGCCAGTAATCCTCTTTGTGAGGTACTTCTATGGCCCTTCAGGCTGCTGCAGATGTTTTGTGAGGTACATTCCAAAGGGTCTATATTATAACAGCGAAGTCCTAAAACTTTGAATGTTATAATTTTGAACCCTATGCACCGAACGCTGAAAATAGCGAAGCTGCAGAATATCGAACCCTTTCCTAGGGAAAGTATTCCGTGGGCCATTTCTGCAGCTTTGCTATTTCCTCAACTGTGGAGCGAAGGTTACAGACTGGGTTAAGGTAAGTGTGCGAATGAAGTTGAGTGTGCGATTGGGACCTTAGGTTTAGGGAGCGGGTAAGGTGAGTGTGTGATAGGAACTTTAGGGTTAGGGAGCGGGTATAGTGAGTGTGCGATAGTTAGGGACCTTAGGGTTAGGGAGCGGGTAAGGTGAGTGTGCGGTAGTTACGAACCTTAGGGTTAGGGTTGGGTTAAGGTAAGTGGCTAGCTAGTAGTGTATGTATGGTTTAGTGTAGGGTTTTGTGAAGTGTATGTGTAAGGATTATTTATTTTGGTGTGTTTGTGTTGTGTGTATGTTTGTAGGAACAGCAAATTTTTTTCCCAGGGAAGAAATTTGCTATTCTGAGTGTTCGATGTTATGGTCTTTCGATCGAAATGGTTCAATATTATAACATTCGAAGTTTTAAGACTTCGATGTTATAATATAGACCCCATTCCAAAAGGAGCACTGTACTCTATAATGGGTCTAATGAGTGTTGAGTAGAGGGGAACAATGACCTCTTTTTTCCTGGATGAGAACCCTTTTATGATGAGGTGTGCCACATAGAAGGACTTCCTGACTACTGTGGCAATGTGACTATCAAAGGACAGACTACTGTCCAACTAGGTCCCCAGGTCTCTTATCACACATTCGGTGTTAAGTAGACTGCTGTCTATGTAGTAGTTCATGGGTACAGAGTTTTTACCAAAGGGGATGACAATGCACTTTTTGGCATTGAGCTTGAGGCCATGGCTCTGACACCAGACATCTTTCTCAGCAAGGCCCTTCTGTAGGATTTCCACATCATTTGGGGACTCGACTATGGCTCCTAGTTTGCAGTCATCTGCAAACTTCGTTAGCCAGAGACCTTCTGTGTTAGCCTGTACTTCAGAGAAATAGATGCCAAACAGGAGAGGTCCCAGGACTGAACCCTGTGGTACTCCAGTTTTCACTGGTTTGAGGTAAGATTTGGAGTGTGCAACTTTTACAGTGTGGGTACTGTCAGTGAGCCAGTTGGCAACCCATTGTATGATGTAGGGATTAATACCTAGTTTAGTGAGTTTGGCTATAATTCCAGAATGAGGGATGGTGTCAAAAGCCTTGGCGAGGTCAAGATAGGCTGTGTGAACCACCTTACCCTCATCTATGGCTTTGGTGACTGCCTCAAAGAAGTCAACCAGGTTCAGGAGGCATGATCTGCCTTTCACAAACCTGAACTGGGTGGGATCCAGAGTTTGGAGGTTATCAATGTCTTTGTTTATGTGTTCCATGATGATACATTCCATGGCCTTGCAGACCAGGCTCGTCAGGCTAATAGGGTGATAGTTCACGGGATCAGTGGTGGCTCCCCCTTTGTGGAGTGGGATAACTGTTGCTGTACGCCATTCAGTGGGGACAAAGCCTGATGTGAGGTTATGACTGAACATGTTGCTTAGGTGGGGAGCAAGTTCATTCTGAAGTTTGTGCAAAATTCAGCCTGGGATGTTGTCCTGTCCCATGGATGCTGTGTTTTTGGCTTTATAGAGTGCAGCTTTTACCTGCATAGTTGTGATTACAGGAACTCTACATTCTTCCTGTATAGATATGGGCCTTTTAGGGGGTGGGGTAAAGTTATCACTGAACCTATCTGCCAGGATGTTGGCAATATCAGTTGGTTCTGTAATTTTTGTGCCATTGTGCTGTAAGTCAGAGCAGATCTGGGTGTTGCTATTGAGATTCTTGACATAGCTATAGAATGCTTTGTGGTTGTCCTTAGAATCAGTGGTGATTTTGTTTTCATAGCTAGCTTTGGAGGGTTTTATAAGGGATCTCAGCTTCTTACTGAGGCTGACCAGGGAGCTGCTCCACTCATGGGATTTTACTCTCATTTACAACAATTTCTTCCTTTTATTGTACAGTTTGTTTATGGCAGGGGACCACCAGATTGGCTTCCTTTTTTTGGAGGATAGCATCTTGGTTCTGTTTGGGATAGTGCGATCCATGCACTCATGTAAGTGCTTATAGAGTGCATTTGTGTAGGATTCAGCAGTCGTAACTGTATTGTCTATCTGCATGGGTGTCATGAAGTTCACCACTTCTGCCTTAAGAAGCATGAGGTTGGCTTTGGAGAATTTTTTTGCCGTGGTTTCCTTAATGGGGGGTGGGGGCGGGATGTGGATATCAAGGGTGATTAGCTTATGGTTGGATCAGACCAACGAGGAGTTGACTTCAGATGTGAAACACCTGTCACTCATGTTGGTAATGACTAGGTCTAGGATATTGTTACCCCTGGTGGGAGTGTGGATAAGTTGATCCAGGGCATTGGAGTTTATGAATTCCAGAAAGCGCTGTGTGAAGGAGTTGGTACACGAGTAGTTTTACCAGTTAATGGTGGGGTAGTTGAAATCACCCATTATTAAGGTGTTTGGTTGAACCCTAATATTTTCCAGTACATCAAGAAAAGAGGAGTGGGAATCCTGGGGCATGGTGGGGGATCTGTAGCAAGCTACAATTTGGATTGCAGTTTTGCCCTGAGTTAGTTGCACTTGGATAACCTTGGATGCATTATGCTGAGCAACTAGCCTGGAGGTGTGGATATCCTTAATGAATATGGACACACCTCCACCTTTGGTGTTGCAGTCCAGGTTACATGGCCGAAAAATGTGGTATGAGTTATAGCCTGGTAGTGCAGGGGTGCTCTCTGGAGTCTTGAAGCAGGTCTCAGTCACTGCACAGATATCGATGTTCTCCATTTTAAGGAATGCCTCGAGTGAGTGCATTTTGAGATTTAGACTTCTAGCATTGAGTAGAATTACCCTCAGTTTTTTCTTGCCTGTTCCTGTTATGGTGGTGAATTTGACATTTGAACCTTGCCTAAAAAAGGCACTATAGGGGCAGCAAGAGCCTTAGCCAGTATCCGGAATCCCAGGGGCGACAGGTACAGGCCATCTCTGGCAAAGCATCATGGTTTGTCGACCATGTCATCCCAAGACAGATACTGGATCCCCTTAGAATGACACCAGAAGCTTAGCCAATTGTTGAAGTCAGTCATTTTGTCCTTGTACTGCTGTATCATTCTGGGTGATGTCAAAATGCTACTCAGGGCTAGGGTCATACCTGCCTGGGCTACAAGATCAGAGAGCTCTTTCATGTCTCTTTTCATGTAGTCCAGGGAGGTATGTCTCAGGTCGTTCACATCAACATGGACAATGACAGAGTCATATTTGTACTTGTTGTGGAGTGACCTGAGTGTATTGGTTATGTGGCAGATCCTGGCGCCCGACAGGCAGCTGATAGTAACCTTCTCCTTGTTTAGCCTGGTGAGTGGGACATCAGTGTGTCTGACTATAGAGTCACCTACGACTAGTGTGTTAGATACGTTGTTTTGCCTTATTAGCTGTGGTTGAGTGGCACACGGAGTCTGTAGGCTATGTGTCATTTGGGTTGTGTTGGGGGGGTGGAAGTTGCTTGTGTTTCTGCTTTGGAGGTCTCTGTTGCTTGGGCAGATTATTATTGAGAGCCTCCGCAAATGTTTTTGTTTTTCTATGTGTGGATTTTGGTGGTGTAGATTTAGTGAGACCAAACCAAACACACGCATGAGGGACTGAGTGCACGGTCAAAACCAAAACAGAAATTACTTCCAAAAACGGACCAGCACAATGGTAATTCGGCTAAAAAGCATTTATTCTTGAATCAGGTTCCAAACCAAAAACTGTTATTGCATAAATAACAGGCAAACCAGTTTCTGCTGTAATAAGCCTTCTTCAGTGCTGAACTAAAACAATTCAACTCAAACAATTCAATTGTTTTAGTTCAGCACTGAAGAAGGCTTATTACAGCCGAAACCGGTTTGCCTGTTATTTATGCAATAACAGTTTTTGGTTTGGAACCTGATTCAAGAATAGATGCTTTTTAGCCAAATTACCATTGTGCTGATCCGTTTTTGAAAGTAGATTTAGTGAGACTATTTGATAAGTGTGGTGTGGTGCAAGTGTTTACCTTCTCCTCTTGAATGTCAAGTTCAGTCTTGGTTGGAGAGAGTTTTACCTCCAGTTTGGCTAGATAAGTGCATCTCTCACAAGTTGTAGTATTGGGTGGTAGGAGTAGAGGGTTGTCTGTGTACATGAGGCAATTTCTACATTGCCCCAAGTTGCCCAGATTCATCAGATAGACAGGAGAGAACACTGGCAGCTGACCCTTGGACATGCCTGAATAAAAAAAACTATTTTCCTCTAGATAAGTGAGGAAAGTGAGTACAAGAGCTGTTTTTCTCTAAGCAAGCGAGGAAAGTAAGTGCAAAAACAGTTTTCCTCTAGGTAATGAGGAAGGTTGAGTGCTGTAGTAATTAGTAGCTTATTTACTGCTTACAACATGTTCTGAACAAGTGCTGAGCACGAATAAGCAAATGCAAGTGCTAAAACTAAGAATCTGTATCTGCACAACACTAGTTACAGGAAAGTGCAAATTACTTTTCTGGAAACTATACATGTGCTCCTTTACTATGAGCATCCATCCATCCTTCCTCAACCCCTTTACCCATTTTGCACATGGGGTTGTGGTGCCACTTCCACAGTGACAATCATCTCGAGCCAAGGTTTACATTGCTGGGTTGCTAGCCCTGCCACAGTAGTTTATTCACACCACTCACCCACATACACTCTCATATGGCCAGTTTAGAGTGTCCAGTCCACCTACTGCATGTTTTTGGAATGTGGGAGGAAACTGGAGCACCTGGAGCACATGACTGCAGAGAGGACATGTGGACTTCACACAGAAGGCATACCAGCTGAGATTTGAACCAGAGAACCTCTTGCTGTGAGGCAACAACACTAACAGCTGCACCACCACAGCCACCTACCAGGCATAATCTACCCTGCAAAGTAACATAGTGTTCTATAACACTTTTAAATTGCATCTTTCCTCCCCCATTTCCTTAGCAATGTCAAGAAGCCCTCTCAGACTCCTACTGTATAGAAGCTCAGCTGGAGTACACTCAAGTCTTGTGAGACCTCTAATAAAAAGTAAGTGTAAAGTAAACAGTGTAAGCGCTGATGTCCTTCTGTAATGCTGTTGTACTATCCAAAACAGAAGAGATCTCCCACCCAGGGTAGTCTAACTCTTGGCCAGTATACAAAAGCCTAAAAGATCTTGTATGCACCATACATATATTTATGCTCCCTGTACAAAATGTAGGACATAAAATGGATGTACGGATGCAGCTAGTCAGAACTTAGTTGCTGCCATTTCGAACACCATTATTGCTAGATGGTCTGTATGCCTTGTTGCTGTACTGAATATTTAGCCACAAGATAAGTGCCCTGCTTTTTTTTTTTTTTTTTTTTTTTTTTTTTTTTTAACTTTTCTTGGTCTTATATTTTATTTTGCTCCTAGAATTCATGTCATCCAAAAGGGAAAAATGTCAGTGTGGGAGGCAGATTCCCCATAAGGATCATCATGGACAGTTTCTTTTTGGTTTAGGTGCTTCCCAAGACCATACCTCTTTTAGTATCTGTAAGGCATTTGTGCCTAAGACACTCAGAAACTGTCTTCCCTGGCCATTTATCTTGAAAAACAATGGCTTAAACAGTTAGCCCAGGGTATCATGGCAGAATCCTCTAACCTCAAATTACTCCCACTAGTTCAGACGAAGGCCAAGAAGTCTTGGCTGGATTCCTTAGCTCTCCAGCCTCTACTGGATGTCCTTTTAGAAGTGGATATTAGCTCTATTGGTCATTTGTGATCCATATCAGATTCTTCCACTGTGATACCATCGGAGGCTGACATAGATCCATCTTTTTGCACATCATCTGAGGATTTGCAGGAGTCTGCTCTTTACATCAAGGGGGGGACCACAGTTGATTGACAGAGGGTCCTAGGCGGATTCCACAGATATTGGTCAGGGGGAATGTTCTGGGTTGTCTTTTCAAATATTTTCGAATCAAAACAGCTTTTACAGTCCTTTTCAGACCAAAGTAGTATGTATTTCTCTACAACGATGCATATTTGGAAAATAACAATGAACTTCCCATTCTTGGCAGCTGGAAACAGACTGAATAACAATGTGTGTGTCTTTCTGCATGTGGGGTTGGAACACTGTATTATTGGGCACATGCAGTAGGTCCCTTACCTAATGTAAACTTTTTAACAATTGTATTTACAGCCCCCCTCGTGCTGTGCTAGAATGCTATTTTTGTGCTGTTAATCTTGTAGGATTGATATCTTAATATTGCATGCTTCTTATAATGAACAGTGTCTAGCCACTTCCCTTGAATTGAACAGCTTGTAATGTAAACAAAGGACGACTGCTGTCATTACAGGGATTTTAATAGAACATGATTTTGGGCTACATAAGACAGCAGCAATCCTGTAGGAATCAGATCGCACCTTGTAGAGTTAAGCGTCCTGAAACTGGGCATGTTCTGGAATCTGTTTAATGTTAATTCAATACTGTTGAGACATCAGCCTGTGTGTGTAATGTCACTGCTGTGAAGACATTAATCTGTCCAGTTAGAGTTTTGCTTAATTCACTGGTTGACGGAATATTGTGACATATTTTTAGAGTAAAGCATCTGGTAGACATCTACGGCCTAATGCAGGAGTGCTTTCTCTGTGCCCCCCCCCAACAAGAATACCTTCTTTCTCTTGGTTCAGCTTCCTACTCACTTCCTTCCTGCTGTGACCCTTTCTGCTTCTGACTTTCCTACCCTGTGAGCCTTCTCACTTCAAGACTATGCTCTCTCATCCATCCAGTCCTTTCTAATACTCCCTTTCTTGCTCAGCCTCTGCTATTACCCCAGTTCTTTTCCCTTCCCTGCCTCAATCTTCTCTTTCTTGACTCTTACGTTACAAGTATAATCTACTCCTCGCCTGCCATTAACATGCCATTAATGTATTCATGATAATAAATCCCCCTGCTCTTGTTTCTTTTTTTTTTTTCAGGTCCTGCGCACGAGCTTAACCGACAACAACATATCAAACTTTTGGTGCTGACTTCCCAAAATGCTCACAGCTCTTCAATCTGTACACCTGCATAATCTGCATTGTCTAAAAGTATTTTATGTTATGTTACCTTACTTTTTAAAAGCTAACTGTTGTAATACTCTAGTCAGCAACTCGCAGTAATTGCATGCGATGCATCACCAGGTGCCACACTACTGTCTCCCCATCCCCTCCCCAGAAATCTCACTGCCATACTGAGTGACCACAGATCCTGCCGTTACCTTATACAGCATCAATCACTGAAGGCGGAGTGGATCTGGTGGAACATTTTCATAGGTCACTAAGAACAAGTCCCACTCCCAGCTAAGCTAAACTTCCTCTTGTTTCACATACACCTCTACATTCTCAAGGTTTCAAGCCTCTTAATACTCTGCAGTTGGCTACTTAATCCAATAAGAGACATTAGGTGCTTACAGATTTTTTTGTTGCTCTTGCCAAGGTGACCATATCACATAAATAAATAAATAAATAAATAAATAAATAAATAAATAAATCCATAAATAAATAAAAATCTTGCCACGGTTAGGAACCTATGTTACTTGTTAGGACTTCCAAGAAAAGACAAACATCAAAGTATGTTTTGCTCAATCCTAAGGATCCTCAAAAGGAAAGGCAAGAGTTTATTCAGAGCTTGTTTTCTGCCTTGATGGTCCTTAACCTTCCTCAAGGGGTTTCAGCACCTGCTCCTCCTTGGAACTTTACCACTTTTAAATGGCTTAGGGAACCAGATTGCTTGGATGAGGATTCAGAGTTTGATGATGGGTCTTTGTCCTATTCTTCACAGATGTCTTCACCTTTGGCTTATGGTTCTGATGAAGAGAAGTCTCTAAACCCTGATTCTAATTTGAGGAATTGTCCTTTGGGGACGTAATTGCTAGGATGATGGAATACTTTAAATGAGATTCTTCTCAAGTGTCTGATATTCAGAGAAGCTATTATGAGTTGCTTCAGGTGAATACTCCTAAACCATTGCCAGTTCCTCCTGTGTTGGTTGCCTTGTTAAACACTTTCATTGCTGCTTTCAAGTCTCCTGATTCTCATCCTCCTGCTTCTAACATACCTGATAGGTTTTATAAGGTTTCTGAGGATTGTCCGTTTTTATTTAAATGTCATTCTGCTTATCCTGCTGTGCTGTCAGTCCTTCTGACAAACCTTCTAAATGTTTGCCCTCATCCAAACTTTTGCCTATTGATAAGGATAGTAGTGCAATGAAGAAGACTGGTAAGAAAGTTTACACTGCTTCTGCTTTGGCCTTTAGAGCTGTTAATTACCAGATCCACATGAACAGGTATGCTGTGGACACCAATTCTATCCTTGAAGCTGCTACTTGGTCTTTAGTGCACACCTTTACTAAACATTATACACTGGATATGGTTTCTAGGGCCAGAGCAGGTTTTGCTAAAACCAATTTATGTTTTTTTTTTGAGGGATCTTCTCAGCCTTTCACCTCCCATTCTGTTTCTTGAGTTTTTTTTTCCTTTCCTGTCTGTTTAGAATACTGCAACAGTGATACAACAGAACAAAGAACAGTTCTGTGAAATCTTACCATAACTGCAGATGTCTTTCTCTTTGCTGTTGCAGTACTCTCTCCCTCCAACCCCCTTTTATTTGTTCTGTTTTTTGTTTAAGATAATATTATTACTGAGATTTTCCCCTTTTTCTTCTGTATTTTTCCTTATGGATGTGCATGAACTCCTTTGTTCTATGGATGCTGTTCTTTTCTGGGACAGTTCAGTTCTGGGTAGTTCATACCTCTCAACCATACTGAATTCCTCAGTAAATAACACTTTTGAGGGCATAATATTGGGATGCCACGAGTTCCCAATTGGCCCTATAATTTCTGAATACCTGGGTTTTTTGAAGTTTTTTGGGGGGACGAATTTGTTCTTGACATCATCATGTGCAGTGCGTGCATAGTGACGTCAGCTTCATGAGGTAGACAGACAGCCTATCAGAATTCAGCTGCAATTTAAACTTATTTAAGTGCAGCAGTCAAGTGCTGCAGTGTCAGACTGGTCTGCGGGTATTTCCTCTTCTTATTCAGCCAGAACACATCTTTCTTCCCCTGTCCTGTAAGATAAGAGCTTTTCTTTGAGCTCATTGCATTATTATTTTTTATTTAATGTCCAGGAGAAACAAGATGCAATGTCCAAGACAAACGGGAGCTGCATTCATTTCTTATTTTAGCGTGTGTTTCTTATTTTATGCCCACGAACTGCAATGTCTGAGACAAATGGGAGCTGCATTCTTATTTTAGTGTGTGTCCATGAGTTGCAATGTCCAAGACAAATGTGAGCTGCATTTGTTTCTTATTTTAGTGTGTGTATTTCTTATTTTATGTCCACAAGCTACAATGTCTGAGATAAATGGGAGCTGCATTCTTATTTTAGTGTGTATTTATGTCCACGAGCTGTAATGTCCGAGACAAATGTGAGAGCTGCATTCATATTTTAGCGTGTTTCATATTTTATGTCTGAGAGAAAAAATGGGAGCTGTATTCTAATTTGTGTGTGTGGGAGCTGCATTTTATTTTATGTCCATGAGCTGCAATGTCCAAGACAAACAAGAGCTGCATTCTTATTTTAGTGTGTTTATGTCCAACAGAACAAGCAGGAGCTACAGTGTTTGTGTGTGTGTGTGTGTGTGTGTGTGTGTGTGTGTGTGTGTGTGTGTGTGTGTGTGTGTGTGTGTGTGCAAGAGCTTATTTTAGTGTGTTTCTTACATCTTTGTCAAAGAGAATGAACAAACAGGTGCTGCAGTCTTATTTATGTGTGGAGAATGAACAAAGAGGCAAACAGGTGCCTCATTCTTATTTGTGTGTGTGTAGGGAACAAACAAATAGGTGATGCATTTGTGTGTGTGTGTGTGTGTGTGTGTGTGTGTGTGTGTGTGTGTGTGTGTAAAATACCCTACTTACGTGTGGGTTGGGGTACCCAGACTCAAACCCTGTACCTTCAGTACAAGAAGCAAAAGCCTAAATTCTCTACCCATACCACCACTTGTGATTCAAGGAGTTAAGTTTTACAGAATGTCTGGAATGTTTGGCTCATACTTTCAGTCTGTTCATCTTAAAATTTGTGTTTTTCTGGTAAATCAGTGAGAAATTAATTCACTAAATAATGAAAGCCATTTTTAAGTTTCAGTCTTCCTATCTTTCAGGAAACGCATGGTAACACAAAACATTTTATTCTACAACTTTTCTAAGATTATACAAGCAGTGTTTAAAAATTGTTCCTAGTTTTGGGCTTTTGCCCCCCCTCCCCCATAACATACATTTTGGCTTTTTCCAGATTTTTTGTGCTGCATAGTGCTTCAGGGAGAGAGACGTTTAGTGCTGCTTATGAAGCACCTGTTTGTGTTGTTAGTAGCACAACAGGTAGAATACTTGGTCTTGTTGTAGAAAGCCATGGGTTCTACTCCCACAGTATGTAGCTGGATTGGTAGTATTGAACTGTGTTGTACTTTTAAAGGAGGTGGATGCTGCAGTTCTGAGAATGTCCTCTTTGGCAGAGATACCTAGTAACTATGAACCTGTTATCAGTTTGCCATCCATTCTCTATTGCAATATTACTAGCTTATCATTTTTAATGTAACATAGGCAATTTATTCCTCAAGGGCAATAGGCACTTTATTTGTATATGAAACAATGAAATATAAAGTTGTTTGCTAGCAGCAACCTCTTCATTAATTACAGATCTCTTTAATGTGGAATTATTTAGATGACTTTTACTTCTGCAGAGATTGTGCATATTTACTAATACTGGTGGATTGTAGAACTTTGAGTAGGCTTTTATGATGGAAACATTCTGAATTGGGCAGTTTTGTCATTATTGGTTCATGCATTTTGTTTCATTGTTTACTGGAAAAATGTTCAAAACAATACATTTCAAATACTCACTAACAAGTGTGCTGTATTAGACAAGGAATATAATTAAATACAATCAGGAAGGTGTATCAAAGAATACATGTATGTTTCATGTGCAAGAGGCCTATGATTTGAAGGTAATCTTTATCCACCACTGGCCAGATGCATTTTCTTTGAATGTGGGTTTCCATCCTGTTTCAAAGAATGTGAGTTTCAAGGGCAGAGACGTTTTACTGCTAAGTCTATTTTCATTGTGAGACTGCATTGCTTTGTTTAGCAGATGTCTATTAGTGTTTGTGCTTTAAAATGTAAAATAAAAATGTTCAATGAAATCCAAATAATCATTGTAGAAGTAAAGCAGTATGCACATTACAGTGTTTATGGTAAATGGGGCAAAATAGCCAAGTAATGGGACACTGGAATAGCTGCAGGACAAGGGCTGTGTATGGGGGGCATTTGACCATGCTTTTGTGAGAGGGGAAGGTGGCAAACTCAATGACAGCCCCAGGTGGCACAAACTCTAGCTATGCCACTGATTAGTAGGCCATGAAGAATGACTTTTGGAGGTCCTACCAAACTATAATATTCTTTTGCTAAGATTAGAATATTGCCTACCATTAAATGCCCTACTTTTACCACAAAACCCACATACTGCAAGTCACCAAAAACATAATCCTAACATTCATCATCTTCTCCCTTCCCAGTGAACATCATTGCTACGCATTTAAAAAAAATGGTTACCATTTGCTACAGGGTCTGGGGCCATATTTTGGTTCGCTGTTCTTCAGTTTGCATTTGAAAGTTGGTATCCCACAATTCCATTGGAGTGGATGGGGTTAAATAATTATGTATGCAAAATTTCTATTGATTAGCATACAGATTTGTACATATTTTTCATAGGCGTTTGTCCAGATTTTTGATGTTTCCAGGTTGAGTGGAATAAGGTAGTTGCATCCATAAATCCCTTTTATGCCCTCCATTCTGTACAGGGAGCTACAATTTGATGTACGATGCATACAAGTTCATTAAGCTTTTGTACACTGGCCGAGCATTCTGCTGCACTGGGCAGGAGACCCCTTCCATTTAGGATACTGCAATAGTGAAGAGAAAGACATATACTGTTATGGTAAAATTTTACACAACTGTACTATCCCAGTTTTTATCATCTGTATCAATACATTTCCTCCGCATATCAGTATGTTATTAAATCTTTCTACCAATTGATTTGTCTGTGGATAGTAGGCTGATGTCTTTAACTGTTTTAATTTAAAGCACTGACATAACAATTAAAGTGCCCATGACTTAAATGGAATGCCTTAGTCAGTATGTATCACCTTATGGTTACCAATTCTGGGGAGTAATACAATTTCCCCTGACAACAGCCTCATTTGTTGAATCTAAAACAGTAAGATAAAGCCTAAGAATAATTTCAGTAAATTATAAAAATGCCACCTACAGAAAATTTCAGTAAACCTTTCAACAGCTGGTGACTTATTTTATTGGATCTTGTGAAGTCAAAAATGGCTTCAGTACAATTAGCATCAACAGAAGCATAAGAAGAAACATAGATTAAAAAGTTTATATTAACATTTTTAAAATTACTTGCGTAAGGCATATTTTTATTATCCCCTCAAAAATGAAGGAATAAAATTATTTGTAGTAGGCAGTTTTATCAGTTTAACTAAACAAGAAAAGGTTTGGGTCCATTCTAAATAGTCCACTAAAAAGTAAGCCACATCATCACATCTGGTGTTTACTGGTGATATCCACTTTATTCTTAAGGGTTTTAGTCTTCAAAGTTCTAAGCTGACAATAAGAACTTAGACAAAAAGTAAAATCTCTTCTTTGTTTCATACACTCTACCACTGCTAATGTAGATGGCTCTATAAATTAAGCATTGCTAATCAAGTACAATCTCAGTTGATCCTTTAGGTCTGCCCACCTTACCTCAAGCCTAATGGACACATCTTCCAGTTCTAATAAAGAAAAAACATCATGATAATTATTTACAGCATTAGTTGTTTCAATGTTTTCAATACATAAAAGTTTAAGTCTCCAAATGTTAAACATGATTCTTTAGCCTGAAAGACCAAATAGACAGTAACAAATGAACAATCAGAATAAAAAAATCTCACACCATGAAAAATGTCACACACGGCCTGTATTTCAGGAAACAGTTTAGGTCTAAAAGTGGACTTTTTATTTAGTGAATAATTTGCAATCAAATTTCACATCTCAGCTAAAATCATTTAGAGTTAATTAATTTAACTATTAAGCATAATACTGGTATTATTGCTCAACTTCTTAAAGAGGCTGAACATCTTAAGAATCTTATTGAGCACGACTGATCAGTAGCAGGGCTTATACATCAGTGTTTTTCCATGCATTGACTGTAATTGTAGAAGAAATGTAAACAGGAAACAAAAGAAAATAGCAAAGGATCTTCAGGATTATAGTAATAACATCATATACTCATACACTACCAATAGGGCTTTTCCCAAAGATATGTTTCAACAAGAGACACCACTAGAACCCAATGTTGTTCAACACACCAATTCACCCATCCACGATTGTGATAGGAAGTTTTGTACTCAGGAAATCTGAAAGGTTAGCAACATGGTCTACACACACCCAGGACTGAGCACCGGATTGGGAGGTGCAATCCACAAATCAGTACATGCAACAATGCAGGCAGAGACAGGGGAAGAGGCAAAGGAAAAAACACAACATGCAGCACCCTGATGGTATCATTTTATCATTTGATGGTTACAAAGTTTACAGTTACAGTCATGCTACTATTACTGTGGACCATTTCAAGTTTTTTCTTTAGGGGATTTAAATTTATCACTGCCCCACATTTTAATTCGGTAGACTCAATTACTTAGTTCACACTTTTCAGAAGAAAAGTGAACCTGGACAAGAATTTTTAGGTAGCAAACATTCAGTAATTCCTATATGCATTATGATAGCTTACACCCAAGGTGTTGCAAAAACAACTTAGTCAAAGGACAACTCATCTGAATAGGCAGGATGACCTAGAATGTCAGTGACTTAGTTAAAGAATTTAAAGTCTTAAATCAGATGTTTCTTCAAAGGGGTTATCCACCAGAGTTTATATCTCACATTAAAATGATAATGCAAGGTTGGAGCACTAGATATAAACCAATTATAGGTCATAGTTTAACCATAGAGAAGGACTTAATGGTCAGATAAATCCAAGTGGCTGAGCATGATGATTATAACCAGGCCTTAATTTTAGAGTACACACATGCCACCAACAAAAATTAAGGACATTATAAAGATTAACTGCTGTTTTTTAAAGTTTAACCACTCGCTCTTTACCATTCTAGGGGCCGAACCATGTTTTGTATACAAATCAACAAGGAATTTGAAACAAATTTTTGAAAATAGTAATAAGGGACTAGATAGTGATAAACATGATAGAGTTGCTACAAAATGTGGCTACTATAAATTATGTTATAACATTCTTGATTACAAACAGATTATTTTGAGCAATGGAATTAGTTGTAATATTAAATTTGATAACTGGAATTGTAAAACTAGAGGGATTGTTTATCTTGCATTGTGTATAGGATGCAAAAGTTATGATGCAGTTAAAACAGAATGAGCATTAAATAAGAGGATGTATGAACACCTGTATGACATAAAAAGAAAGAATGACAATAATGTACTTCAGAGACATTCCCTTAAATGTACGGGGCTTTGCAAATATCAGTTTGGCATACATGATATAATTGAAATTGATTTTAAATCCATGTACCCACCTGGTTTGAATGACACCATCTTGATTCATCCAGCCTTGAAACAAAAGATGATGAAGATGTAACATCCATTTAGTATTTTGTGTGTAAGTCCTTAAATGTTTTACAATTTACAATGATGTCCAATATTATGAAAGGTTTTAATTTTTTTCATAATTCTTGCATGATATTTCAAAATTAACACGATATGTATACTTTTGTAAATATAAAGTAATAATCACAGCTTGTGTATTCCTTTTTTATAGATATTTCTAACTCTGTTGATTTTTATATTGCATAGGGTGGTTCAGAATAGTTGTTTAAAGAACACGATTCGATGTTTTAACTTAAAAGGTTGGTTTTATATTGAAATGAATTGCACTGTGCCTTTTAATTATTTGATAAAAAAGAAAATGAAGCACGCACATTTTATAGATTCTGAGAAAGTTCCGGTTCTGGAACAAAAGCGCTATGTCATATAAATAAACTTTTGAGAGTTGTTTTGCACAAAATCTTGTGATTGGACCATTTTTTATCTAACTTCTCCATTGGTAGTTAACCTTGTGGATGGTAATGGATGTTGGCACTGTTTCCTGGTTACCACACATTTTGTTTCTGTGGACCAGAAAATATTTATTGCTATAATAATTGTTTAAGAGAGTCATTTCTTCTGCAATGATAATTGCACTTATGATTGAACTCTCAGTCAGGCACCACACCATAGTCAGTGTGCAGGTTGCTAGAGGTTGTAGTATCAAGTGAGTGACCAGCACATAGTGAAAAATGACCAGTTGTGTTATGCCTGTATACATTTTTATACCGCCCCTTATATGTTACAGTTATTAGGCAAACAACTATCAAAACACACATTATTCTCCTGAAACATATGTAAAATATCCATCTGTAACACAAATATTTTTAAGGGTGAATTGGGAGGAACAGAAAACTTATTGGAATTGCTGCATTTTTCTGTGCATCTACAACTTCTGCCTTAACACAATTCTCAGACCATTACATGCAACTTACAACATTTTTAAAGTAGAACACAGACTAAATGGGTATGGAAAAATGCCAGTCAACACCCTACCCTTACACAGACAACCTGTGCACACATATACAAGTGTAACAATTTATCTATAACTTGCATTAAAGGAAAGATTTGCACAGTGTGAGAATTCAGATACTAATTAATAGTTAAACCAATACATACTAAGCAAGTACAGTAGTGATTAAAATGTGTTGCATAGTAGTAATAGTTATATCAGTAATGTTAAGGAAAAAAAATGAGAAATACAGGAAAACAATTGTCTTATGTCCTGACTATCTAACCAATGATGAGATAGCTTACAACAGATGCCAGCAAAGTAGAAGTGCTAGGAGACTGGATGAATCCACTGGTAAGCATGAATAAAGTAGTCACTGCTGTATACTGTCTTTAACTGATTTCATTAATGAATATAAACAAGTATTTATTAAGGATTGTAACTGAAGGCCTACAGCGCTTTCACTACATTACTGCAACCAAAAGTAAAAAATATGTTAAGTAGTAAATGCAGTATTCTGTCTTTAGCTGATTTTATTATATGTAAGTGTGACTGGTCCCTACTCCAGCCCAGCATTCAAGGACACTCATTCCTCACCACAGACTCCGGTGAGGGACTGTCACTAAGAGCAAAGATGGATTCACACAGTATTTTTGGACGCAGCTCCCTGCACCAACTGTAATTTCCCTTAAGGGCACGTAGAGAGCATGCTCCAAACCTGGAGATGGATTCTCTTTCTCTCTCCAGACCCACACAAAACTCAACAGTGACCACTTTGGAGCTCTGTGTCCTTGTTCCCAGTCGCTGACACACCCACATGAATATTTGAGTTTTACACACACACACACACACACACACACACACACACACACACACACACACACACACACACACACACCTGGGGTGTGTGTTATTATGGAAATAATACAAAATTGAATGCTGTGTAAAATTAAGTGCAAATTTATTGTATGTATTTTCTATTTTGTATCTCCTTTCTCTTTATTTTTGTTTTAAATGTGCATTCTTTTGTCCTTTTTATTTTCTGTCAGTGTCATTTCTTTTAATATTTTTACAGATAAAAATTCTTCAGTAGTAGCCCACCTGAGTACCTCAGACAATAAGGAGCATTCAATCTCTGCCTGTCCAGGGACATCCTCACAGGGTCAAGACAATGGTACTGGCAAGCCTCACTGAACAGGTTCCTCATGACTTGCTTGAAGATGTGCTGGAGCAAGTCATGAACATATATCTTCAGCAAATTGAGGCATTTCTTCAGCAGGTTGAAGACTTGCTGCAACAGCTGATGCCAACTACTGTGCCAGCTCAGGCCTCTGCCCCTCATCTTTGGAGTCTTGCAGTGCTACACCCTCTGGTAATAAAAATGCTTAAAGCTTTTTGGACTGGGAACTTTTGCTGGGCACCACTTGTCATCACCCCTTCTTCCATTATCATCTCTCCTAAACACTCTTGCCTACTTCCCACCTACTCTACCCTCTTACAAAAAAAAAATCGAAATGCTATGGGGTCTGTCCCCTATCAAAAGCATAGTGCCCCTCCTCTCCCACCTCCTCCAGCAGAAGCCTCTTGCTGAGTTCCTGCTGTGTCTCCATCTTTGTTGTGTCCCCCCTTTATCAGTCTTTCTTATCTCCTTCTTTCCATTCTTTAAAGCAATTAACAGAGTGTCCACATAAAGATGCTTCTATATTGCATATATGAATCCCCTTTATTTTTTAAAAATATTAATAATAAATTCTGCTCTATCACTTGCCTTAGGTGTTTCAAGTGTGACTGCACATAGCTTTGCCCATCCACAATATCTGAATACATTGGGCAGGATTCACAAAGGCTTGCACGGAGTGTAAGAGATGTGTAAGACTCCATGCAAGCCTCGCGATCCAGGAACAGCCCGAAACTCCGTGTAAGAGACCAGCTAAAACGTCTCTTACATGGACTGGGCGTGGATATGCTAAATACCTCACTTGCAGCCGAAAGGCATGCAAATGAGGTAGAGTAGCGTTCCACGAAACAGAAAGCAGCCCGTGTAAGAGCCGTTTTAGCTGCAGAAATGTACTCAGTTGACAACTGAGTACGTTTCTGCAAAAATCACAATGGAGCCATGTCAGCTCCAAATAAAGGGTGCATATGTGTCAGGCAGCATGCCAATGGCCAAATATGTGGCCATTGGCAAGGTACCCTGATGCAAATATTAAAAAAAATATAATTTTGTTTATCCGGCGATCGCCGATGTTTAAACGCAGCGCAGCCCCGTGCAAATGGGCTGCGCTGTATAAAACATAAAAATGAAGGTTATAAACCCACAAATGTGGGTTTTATGCAATACATGGAATGACAATGCAGGAACCAGCAGACCAAAAACAACATGGCCACCGTGTAGTGGTCGCTAAGGGGGGAAGCTGAGTCTAAGACGTAACTAAGAATTAGTAGGCAATCTCATGTAAATGAGGGTTAGGATACTGAATCCCACAGTCACATAGCAAATGAGCACAGTCTGAGTAGTGTAAGAGATACATAAGGGGGAGGAATAGAGTAGGAGATAGGTGACATCACAGGGGGGAATGGTAGAAAGAAATGCAGTTCATTGGAGGTCAGTGTAACATGACAGATGACAGACACAGATCAAGGAAAGAGGAGTGCCACAAGATAAGCATGGAAAAGTCAAGAAATGGAAGGTGTACACTGTTACTTACACCAAAGTTTCTTGCTGGGCATGCATGCACACGCGTGCGCACCATGAAGCGCGAGTAGGGCAGTGTGCACGCGTGTAAGGCAGACTGAGCATGTGGGAGCATGTTGGTAGATTTGTAACACTGTTTGCGCTAGTGTGCGCGTGTTTTAACCCGAATAGGCAGATCCCGAACCATGTAAGCATGTGTGCGCGCGTGTAAGCCACTGTGAGCGTGTTTCTGCTGGTATGCACGCTGCTCCCCCCTGAGGAAACAGAAAGGAAAAAGGAAGCAACAGAATTAGTAGGAAGCTAGCAGGGAATACTGCTGGAGCTAGCAGGTGAAAACAATTGGAAGCAGGCAATTACACAGGCAGAATAGTAGCCCAGCCCAGCACTTAAAACTCTGCAAACAGCAGTGCAGGATGTTTCTCTCAAGAGACACTGCAAGACAGGAGTAAGCTATTAGAAGTGAAAACTGAAAAAGCTGCACTCAGAACAGAAATGCTAGGGGCTGCCATAGCTGTCATAAGGAGACATAGGCTACTTGCTGAGGGTGGTGACAATGCAGATGGTGCCAGACAACCCACAGTGAGGAGACGGAGAAGAGTGTACAGGCCCAGGGTCACCTACCACGGGTTACATGAGCTGGAGATAGTAGAGCGCTATAGAGTGGACAGAGAGCTCCTGCAGCAAATAGTCGAGCTGTGCAGGCCACGCCCCACACACAGAACCAACAGAGGGGAACCCATCCCAGTGGAAACCAAGGTATGTGTTGGCCTAAAAATACTAGCAACAGGTACCTTCCAGAGACCAACTGGTGATATGATGGGGATATCACAGGCATCAGCCTCCAGGGTACTGCCCCAGTTCCTGGATGCCATGTCAGCACATGTCGGTGATCATGTATATTTCCCCAATGCCCGTGAGGTATTGGCCAGCAATATGCGTCTCTTCCAGCAAATAGCGGAATACCCTGAGGTAGTGGGTGCAATAGACTGCATGCACATACGCATCAAAGCACCAGCCGGTGAGCGGGGTAGGGCCTACATTAACCGCAAGGGCTTCCCCTCCATCAACTGCCAGGTCGTGTGTGATGCCCAGGGCATAATAATGAATGTGTGTGCTGGCTGCCCTGGGAGCTACCATGATTCCCATATCTGGCATTTGACGCAGCTGTACCAGACATTTGCCAATGGGGACATCCCACACGGACACCTAGTGGGGGATGCAGGTTATGCACTGGAGCAGTGGCTGATGACACCCATCAGAAACACACACACACCTGAACAGGAACGCCATAATGAGGCACATGCACAAACACGTAATGTAATAGAGCGTGTGTTTGGGCTGCTCAAGTCATGGTTCCGGTGTCTGGACACATCTGGTGGAGCCTTGCAGTACTCACCAACTACATGTACCCAAATTGTCATGGTATGTGCTATGCTACATAATATGATCTTGCGAAAACAGCTGCAGCAGGACCAGCATAGGGCTGGGCTAAACAGCCCCCCACCATTGCCAAGGCCATCACAGGCCAGAGCATGACTCGGAGGAGGAACAACCTGAGCCTGCCCCAGTAGGCAGAAGGAGGTGTGCCCAGTATGCCCTGGCCTTGGCAAAGAGGCAACGCATAGCACATACACTGGCTCAGTAGGAACCCTAGGAATGATACCCCCTCTGACTCACTCAAATAATAACAGGGATGCCTAAAATGACATGACCTGCTCACAAACATGTACAGGGACTGTAATATGTGCATCTGACAGAGGCAGCCCTGAAGCACCACCTGAGGCATGAATGCCATGTGTTAAGTAATGTAACACCATGTACTATATGCACACTTGAGGACCCTGCCTAACATCCACCCTCACCAAGCATGAAGCCACAAAATGACGATGGGATGATCATTTGCAATAACTGGCTGAAGTAATGCTGTTATTCAAAGGGGAGCCAATGTGTTTCAGCCTGGGAAGACATGCTGAGTATGACATGATGCACCACCTGCTAGGGGTGGCGTGCACCTATCAGTCCAGGCCCCATGGATACTGGCAAAGGCTGTCAGTACCCACAGCATGCCCTGAATAGGTAAGTCTCAAAACACAAACCCACCTTCATAGGTACCACAAGGGATAGGAACCTAGATGTAATGCTACCTAATGTCAGAAGTCTAAACAGCAAGATGCGTGCAGTGTAAATGCACACAGTATGGAGAATGTTGATATCAGTCCTGTAATAGAAAACTGGGTCAAGGCTCACATCAGCACCCTAACACTACCAGGTTACACCTCATACTGAGCTGTACAGCCACAAAACATGGAACAAGCTACAAAAGGAGGGTGACTAGCAATAAATGTCAAGGATAACTACACCCCCATGTTGGTACCACAACAAGAAGCAGCATGGATTAGCCAATGTCAAATACCAATGGCTAAAACTGCCTCCCAGTATATAGCCTGCTGCAGAACACTGTCCTAATACCAGGAACTGCACCTGGCCTATGCTGGAATACATGAATATATCAAGCCCCCCAAACCACATTATATTGCTTGACTGAAAATACCCAGACATACACTGGGAGCATTATACTAGCACCAACACAGTAGGAGAAAAGTTCCCAGAATCCATAAACCAAAATGCCCAGGAACAACGTACCACTCCCACAAGAGGGGTAAGCATACTGGATGTGATAATCAGCAACATGTATACTGGATGGCAAGATGAGAAGTGTATCCCTCACTGGTAAGACCAGACCATAGAGTAATCACACCGGATATACACATCCTGACCACAGTCCCTGGCCAGAAAACCACAGTGAAAAATATGTATAAAGCATAGGTTGCACCCTTCCAAACCGATGTGGAATCCACAAAAGGCCCTGTGCAGGTGCAGAATATGGGACACACCGCAGAACATGTTATACAGGCATTCCATGAACACAGCCAGGAATGCTTGGATTATGCAATCACAAATAAAAACAAGACACAATGCCATACACGCAGGCATCTGGCATGCTGGACTCCAGCCATTACCAAACCATGCAAGAGAATGAGGAAGCTACGACATGATAGAGCAAACATAAAAAGGGAAGTAATCACTGATCAGTAGTATGGCAATAAAATATGTCCACACATACAATCCACTAAGGCCAGCCACAACAAGTAGAATCTGTGAATCCAGAGGCAATGTGACACCTGCCCCAAGTACACAGACAACCCACAACTCCCCCCAATAAATACAAATATATGTGAGAGATGCAACCATTTATCCAAACTGGAGGCTGAGCTCCCCAACTCAGTACTGTCAAAACTAGTCAGGAGGAGAAGGTAACCACATACACCACAAACCCAGTCCCACATAGACCTATCACAACTGTAAACCAAACACATAAACACAGAAAAACATTCCCGGAGGCCCTAATTACAAACACACCACACCAACAGAGGCCTCCAAAGCAGACCCCAAGCAACCACAACCTCCAAACATAGCACATGCAACACATAGTACACAAAGCTGGTGTGCCAAACAGTTACAGGCCAGAAGGAAAAACAACATGCCTGATACAGTTGTAATAGGTGTCTGTATAGGCAGACACACTGCTGTCCCACTCACCAGACTGAACAAGGGAAAGGGTACAGTAAGCTGCCTGTAGGCTGCCACAATATGCCACATAACACAAGTACGCAGGTCACCCCAAAGCAAGCAGAAATATGATGCACTCATTGTCCATGCTGGTGTGAATGACCTGAGATGTACCTCCCTGGACTACATGAAAAGAGACATGGATGAGCTCTCTGAGTATGTACTCAAGGCCGGTATGACACTGGCAGTTTGCAGCATCCAACCCTCACCAAGAATGATGCCACAGTACAAACACAGAATGATCAGCTTTAACAGGTGGAACAGTTACAGCTGTCAGTCCAAGAGGGTCTAATGTCTGTCTGCTTGAGATGTCATGCATGACAAGCCATGCTGCTGTTCCTGGGATGTGTAAACTGCAATATGCATGCACCTGAGGCACTTCCCAGTATGGAGAACATCGATGTCTGTGCAGTGACAGAAGCCTGCTGCAAGCCTACTGACAGCACAACAGCACTACCAGGTTATACCACATATCATGCGTTATGGCCCCAACACCTGGACCAAAACATCAAAGGAGGGGGAGTATCCATATGCAGCACAGACACCCATACGGCCAGGTAACTGACACTGCACGAAGCAGCGGAGACCACCCATGTGCACCTAAGTGTAGTCAAAACTGCTGTACAGTCTGTAGCATGCGACAGACCACACTCTCACACACAGGAGCCCCACCCAGACATCCTGAAGACACTGGACAGTATGAATGTCCCACCAAATACCAGACAAGGTACTCACAAATTACCACATAGGTGGTAAACCATTATGTATGCAAGGAGTAATCAGGGACCTAGGGACACAAGTCGACAGTAACCTGTCATGTGACACTCACAATGCCAATGTGGCTAGGAAGACTGTCTATATTGGACACCATATCATGAAAGGATTCACATCTACATCAACAGAGGTCACTGTGCCCCTGTACTGTTCCCTTATCAGACCCATAATCTAGTACAATGACTCATATGGGATGTACCGTACCTGACACCTGCAGCGGTTAGGAAGACCTCAAAGGTACCTCACCAAGAGGATAAAGGGTGTCAAATATATGTCATATGCTGCCTGGCTGTAGACACCCCAGCTGAATGCAGTCACGGACTACCTACACAGAGGCATTGTATGTCTGTTGTACAAGGCCATGTCCAACACAGGAGTAATGGACATGCTCCACCCCAGGAAATCAAAACCATTGGAGCTGTGAGAGTGACAGATGTCAGCCTCAACACATAATGAAATAGGATGTGCTGGAGGGACAGATACATAACCCAGAGGCTCCCCACACCCAGAAACAGGATCCCAATCCATGTTAGGCAGAGCCCCTCACTGACACCCCTCAACAGGAATATTGCCAAGTGGATGGATGATCGTACATGTACACTGGGGGTCTTCACTGTGTCACGTCCAGACAAAGGCACAGTAAAGAAAATCATAAATGGCCATAATAGTCACATAGCAAGGGGCGGCAAAAGACACACACACTCTGGCTAGGTTTACTAATGCCCTTGGGTGGATAGCCTAGTATGAACCTATGAACCTATGAAGATACAAATTGTACAGGACACTAAGGATAATCACAAGGCTTACTCAACTGATGGTAGGAACCATGTTGGGAATTCACAGATATGCTCCGAATCACACAGATATTACAAACAACATACCAAACACACACACATATTGCCAACATACAACCTGACAGGTTCAGTGCAACCCCCCCCCCCCACCAGAATGCAAAATATCTATCCCAGCAGACTGCTGGTCCCCTGACATTGCAGATGCTGAGGTAACAGCCATCATCTACAAAGCAAAACACACAGCAACAAAGGTATGTGATGGTGTCCTGGGATGAGGCCAACATGGACTCCAAGAATAATGGAATGCCAAATCACACTACTGCCCAATGTCAGCCTTACCACAGGATATGTACCCAAAGAGCAGTGTACAACAACAGTGGTCCTTCACAACAAAGGTTTTGCCTGAATGGATACTGCAAACTACCACCCCAGGATCCTGACAAGCTTGGTCTGCACAGCTATGGAAAGGATCAGTATGTACTGCAGACATAAAGCTATCGTGGACCTACTGATACCGGACCCTACCCAGTGTGGCTGTCGTAAGTGCAGATCCTGCCCCTAAACATGTTTGACCCATTTGAAACAGTCATTAAGGTCATTGATGAGGGCAATGTGGTCCACACAGCGTAGCTGGACCGTGCATATGCTTCCAAACAATACCCTACGAGTTCAGTATGGATATGTTCACCAGCTTAAATATAAACCCCTATGTCAGTAGAGGGGTTGCAAACCAGACCAAGGACAGAACTGACATGGTCAGACATGCTGCATCCATGTCAGACTACAAAGCAGATATGAGTGGCATCCCACAAGGCTTGGTCCTGGGACCTCCCCCGTTCCGTATATATGTCCCATAGGTACAGGCCAACATGGAAGGACTGTGACTGAACATGTATGCAGAGGAGTACAAACTGCCCACCATATCCGACCCCCAGCTGACACAAGCAACCCACAAAAGGGCCACATAGAAACAGACAACTGGAGCCATAGCCATGTCAGCAAGCTAATTGCAGAACTGTGTATAGACAACCACCATGGATATACAGTAAGTGCCCACCAATTACCACACAGGTGTTAACCCGTTATGTACCTAACATGTAATGAGAGACCTGGGGACACAAGTTGATAGATATCCTGCATTGGACAAACATGTGGCTGTAGTGTTCGCAGAAACATACCATATACCCACCCAATCATGAAGGTTGTCAGATGTAGATAAGGGGAGGTCACTGTGGCTCTGCAGTCATCCTTCATCAGCATCACAATTGACTACAATAGCCCCTGTGGTATATACCTCAGCAGACACCTCCATCAACTGTAAAGTCCACAACAGTACCCCACCAGGAGTAGCAAAGAGCATGAACAGATGCCATGTGTTGCCTGATTAAACAAACTGCAGCTCCACACACTGCCATACTGCCCACCCAGAGGCAAGCTGTGCCTGATGTATGAAGCCATGTCCAAGCTGGAATCAATGAACATGCTGCACCTTGTACAATCTGAATGGCAGTGAGCTATGCACATGAGAGACCTGAACCCCAGCACTGACATACATAGGACAAGCTGTACAGAATGATCCATAACACAGAAGCCACCCCCACTCTTGAGTAAACTCCCAGTACAGGTTAGCCAGAGACTCACCTATCGACACCCCTCAAGAGGAATCCTGATGAGTGGATGGGAGATGGTAGGTTAACCCTGGTTATCACTGTTATGTCAGAGGTAGACGGAGGCACAGTATACTAACCATGACATATGTCATGGCAAACTCCAGTTACAATGTGTGTCGAAGGACAAACACACTCTGTGACTAGCATCAGAAATGGCCTAGGGAACATCGCTAGTGTTTGCCAATGTCCACCTATGTTATGGAATACACTACCAATGTTGGACAAGCCTGGTGTAGGTAGTCCATATCTGAACATAATGCAACATGGTCATATGTGCACAACTGGCCCCTACACAGTCTGTTGTGCTCACTATGAAGACGTCAAGCAGTGATAGGACTAAAGCCCAGGATACTGTCCACCACAGTGAAAGTACTGAACCAGTACACTATACGGTACTACAGTGTTAGGTCATTATGAAAGGATGTTGACAACTGTATGCAAAGTATCCCATGCAATCCCTGCAGGCACAGTATAATCCCTGTTGTGGCAGACACGAAGCAGTTGGCCAGTAAGTACACAACATGACACCCAATACACAACCATAAATGTGAGATATTGATGAAGTTCACACACACCCAAATATGTGGTGGACTGCAGAGTTCAACATATGGAAAACTCACACCGGGCATGCTCGCACACTTTGATAAATGAGGCATATGTCAGACAACATGCCATGGAAAGGCTGAACTGAGCATGCTCACACACTTAGGCCATATCTCCGTTTAGCAGTTGGCCACACATATCTGGTATTTGTACGTGTCATTCCAGGAACCAACCACAACACAGCAATCTGCCCAGTGCACACAGTAAATGACTACAGAGACATAAGTGATATAGTGGATCGCCCTCATATTCAAACATCTTCCACAGATACACAAGTTTTTCATAGGAACAGGGAATGCTATGGCAATAAAGACCTGCAAACAGTCTAACAGCAACAAATATTGTGCATCTGACAATTAAACATATGGGTGTAGAGGTCAATACTAGGCTTGTTGCCCTAGGGAATGACAGCTTAGCCAAAGTGTGCTTGGCATCTGCATCCCCAGTACAGTAGGCTACTGTGCCACTGTAAAGTAGGTCACATAAGGCAACGTGTGAGGCTAGTGAGCTGTGCCTCTGTCAAGCAGGGGCACAGTGGAGATCCCAGGGTTTGAATGTGCTAAGCCACATCCATGTTGTTGGTGTGTGCTGGAAGAGGGTTGCTGAGGACCTCTAACAGTAAGTGGGCATCAATAACAGACTGAGGGGAGCCCTATCTGCATTGTCTGGACAATTCCACTGTTAACACTGTGTTGTGATGATTATGTGGGAATGAAGTGTCGTGCCGGTACTGTTCAAAGATGTCCTCTGTCTGTGGGCTACAGCTCTGCAATGTATTAGCTATGTCTGTTGGACGGCTCATATATGGCTGGTGTACACCTGACATGTGTCTTGTTGTGGAGCAGTCACGGGTATATGTGGGATAGCATGATCAATGCAAACCTTACACATGCTCATAGAATGCAATTGTCAAGGATTATGCAGAGTGGCCAGTATAGTCCCCCAGCATGGGTCCTTTGAAGTCGTCCACCCCAGTCTTCACAAGTGTAGAGTCTGCTTGTGCTAAATACAGTTTGTTTGCAGTGACAACCTTGCCTGGGGGTGGGGATGGGATATGGATGTCCAGGGAAAGGTGGGTATGGTCATATATCAACAATGGTGGTCTACCTCTGGTGTGGAACAGTGAGTACCCATGTTGCAGATGGACAGGTGCAATATGTATTCCCCCATGTGGCTGTGGTGAGTGGTTCTGCCATAGCACATGGACCCACAAATTGTAGTGGCTGTAGGGTAAAGTTGTAGAGGCCTGAATAGTTCCCACACACAATATGCCTGTACCTGATGTTAACAACTGGAATGGTGTATGTGGACACCTGCATATCCCGGCACTGTTCCAAGGGGAGCAAAGTGTGTGCCCTGGATGTGGGAGTGGTGTTCTGGACTGGTTGTGTTGTGTGTTACAGGTCCTGTGGTCACGAAGCATGGTATAGAACATAACCTGCCAGTGCGATGTGCATATCTGACCCTGAAGTAGGTGGCTGCAAATGCATATATATGCTATCCCCCACCTGACAGTTAGTACTAGATGTACATACCTCTGTAGAAATAAAGATGTCAGCACCCTATAAATACTGCAGGTGCAGAACAGGTGCCCAGTAATTCGGATAGCGCGCTCTGCTAATGCGTCTCCCTCAAGTGCCATAATATAGTTAGGTAGGGGTTTGAACCATGCAAATGCTCAGTGTGTGTGGAGGGGGGTTAGTGTGTGTGTGTGTGTGTGAGGGAGGTGTCCCTTTTGGCAACTGTGAAAGCACTCTACAGGATGCACATTCCCCTATCTAAGCACTGATGATGTCAGCACCCTATAAGTACAGCAGGAGAAGGGAAACCTCCCAGTAAGTCGAATCACACACTCTGCTAATGCGTCTCTATCAAGTGTCATAACATAGTTAAGTTGGAGTTTGAAACGTGCAAATGGCAAGTGTGTGTGTTTGGATGTGGGGAGTTTGTGTGTATGCAATTCTGTATGAAAGACATGTGCTTTTTTGCAATCAGGAGATCACACTACATGATGCACATTACCCTTTCCAAACACTGATGATGTCAGCACCCTATATGTACAGCTGGAGAAGGGACACCTCCCAGTATTCCGAATAGCGCACTCTGCTAATGCGTCTCTTTCAAGGGTCATAACATAGTTAGGTAGAAGTTTGAAACCTGCAAGTGTGTGTGTGTTTGGATGTGGGGAGTTTGTGTGTGTGCAATTCTGTATGGAAAACATGTGCTTTTTGGCAATCAGATCACACTACATGATGCACATTACCCTTTCCAAACACTGATGATGTCAGCACCCTATAAGTACAGCCGGAGAAGAAGAACCTCCTAGTAATCCGAATAGTGTGCTTCGCTAATGCGTCTCTCTCACGTGTCATGACATAGTTAGGTAGGGGTATGAATCCTGCAAGTGTGTGTGTGTGGGGGGGGTAGTAGGGTGTGTGTAATTGCAGGTGTGAGAGAACAGATCCTTTTGGCAAATACTACAATACACCAGATGCTGCATATTTCCCCAGTAAACACAGGGGATGTCACCACACTATCAGTACAGCCAAACAGGGCTACTTGGCCAGTAATGCCAATAGTGCGCTCTGCTACTGGGTCTATTACCATTGTCAGAGCACAGATAGGTATGTTATGGAAACCCACAACTGCCACGTGTGGTTGTGCCACACAATATGACCTTGTGTGGGTTGTTGTGCATAACAATGCATGCCATTGCCTAAACCAGCAATGGCAATGCACAAATGATGTATGTGTGTGACACATGCACATAAATACCTGTGACCTGCAGTAGTTACCATGTCTGACACGTGCCTCGAGTGGATAAATGGTACTCGCAATGCATAACAATATGACTGTGTCTTACTGTGCAGGGGCCGCACGTGGTATGTGTCTATACAGTGTGGGTTGTATATGGTATAATACCTACAGCAGGGGATACACATCTGGTCTGGGCCATATAGTCTACATGTAGTCGATGAACAGGTGCTGCATGTTCCCACCTGTTGTGGGAGTGGTAACATGTTATTCCACTGCAATTCAGTGACCACATACTGGGAACCTTTCAGCTAGTGTGTTTTAGCTACAGTAATGCTCACGTACAATGTTTGGCTGGATGCAGTCCAGCCATATAAAGACATTTCTTGAGACTGTCATATTGCCAGTGTTGTTAGGGAGGATAGGTGGGTTTCCTGTGTATGGGAGGGTTGTGTGTGCCAGGCTATGAACCAGAAGGCAGTCCAACACACTGTTAGCTGCTCATGGATAGGCCCTGATGCTTTGTGCTGTGCCAACAACCTGGAGGTGTGTGTATCTGTGGTGCCTTGGGATACCGCCCCCCTGTCCATGTGTGTTACATGTGTAGGGGACGACAGGCATGGTATGAGGTATAACCTGGCAGTTATGGGTTGCACCTGTGAGCCGTGAATCAGGACTCTGGTACTGCACAGACATTGCAGTTCACCATGCTGAGGACAGTGTCCAGTGCATGCATCTTGCGGTGTACACTGCTGGTGTTGTGTAGCATCACTGTTAGTGTCCTATTCTGTGTGATACCCACGAAGGTGGCTATGTAATCTGTGTCCTGCAGCAAAAGGCACTATGTATGTATCAAGGGGCTTCGGCAATATACAATGGCCCATGGGAGTCACGTGCAAGCTGCCCCTCGCAAATCATTTTGGCTTCCCTAGCATGTAAGCACATGTTGAGAGCCAGTGGATACCCTATGAATGACATTGGAGATTGAGCAGAATGTAGACATAGAACACCCTTCCTACATATAGTGGTAGCATACCTGGTGAGGGTATGATGGCAACCAAGATCAGGCTCATACTGGCCTGTGCCACATGCTGAGAGATCCATTCAATGTTCCCTATCATGTAGTCCAGGGAGGTATGTCTCAGGTCATCCATAGTGGCATGGTCAATGACTTAGTCATATGTGTCCATGCCTCTGACTGACCTGTATGCATGTGTTTTGTGGTGGACCATAGTGCCCCACAGGAATATAACTGTGACCTTCACCATGTACAGCCTGTTGAGCGGGACCCCACTGCAGTGGCCAAGAGAGGTACCTGACACATCTGTAGCAGGTGTGTTGTGTAGCCCTACAGGCTGTGAGTGTGTGGCACACGGGATGTGTGTGCCATGTGTGGCATGTGCTCTGTTCCGACGTAACGTATGCCTGTGTGCCAGCTGTGGCGGTGTGTGATGCTCAGGCAGGATGCTATTCTGAGTCTCCAAGTATGCCCCAGTGTGTTCAGATTGCTGTCAGTGTGGGTCTATGTCAGACTGGTATTGTAGTCACTGTAGTATGTCATGCCACGCCACCTGGCAGGGTATGGCAGTACTGGGTTCAGAGTGCACAGCCCCCAGATTGGCTATGTGGTGGCATCCCACACATGTGTTGTACATTCCTGGCCAGGGGTGAGGGTTGACTGCATACATGTGGCAGCTGTGACATTTCCACATGACTCACATAAACCACAACTGGACCATAGAGGTGATTCACAGGTTACCTTTGCACATGCTACCATAGTAGTGTGATTGCCATGGTGATAACCAACACATAGGGCCAATGGGGAACAACATACTGAAGGTGTGTATGTGTGGGTGTACTGCTACTGATTTCATAGCACTGGCATGTATGACTGCACATGTGGGTAAATGCCAGGTAAGTCATGTGCAATGTGTCACAGGCAATGTACATGCGAACAGGACAGACAGTGATGTTCTGTCATGTGGAGACTTGACATACGTATAGTACACTATGCAGATGTCACTAGGAGTCCACAGAAGCACTGTAACTCTGCATTGCAGGTGGAAGCAGTTTTCCAGGGAACCCCAAGCGAACATGCATGCAAACAAAGCTACAGTAAGCAGGGCTGGAAGTAGTCCATTGTACAACAAAGAAGGGGTAACACTAACAGTAGGTAACAGTGCAAATATGTAGGCACTATCAACATGTACCCAGGTATGCACAGCTCAGATGTCCATGGTAGAACTGATATTATGTCATAGTTAATTGTGATTTGTATTACATTGGTACTGCACACATATCAACATGCGCAAACATCCACATTGCATAGTCGTTGTGGGAAACTTGCCACCATTACTGTACATGTCCATCATTGCGTATCACTACTTGCATTAGCTTCCCCCCTATGCTACCCATGTATGTGGCTATCTGTTGACATCCTTACCACCGGTATGCAGTAATGTGCAGCTGTTACACTATGGTGCTTACTATGGGTGTAGATAACAATTCAGGACAGCCATATGGTTACTGCATCAGGCATGCTGGGATATACACACAGTCATATCAGCACACTGTAGTGTTACCAACATGATACTACTAATACACTTCTATGTAGTCACCCTGTGCATCAGCAACGTGTTTACCTGTTCCTGCACTGATGTTGGTGATTGCAGGAGGTGGCACAGTTTCATCATATGCACAGGGTGTGAATTAGGTATGCCTGAGTCTGCCACTGATACCACCAATTGACATGTGTGTGTATGTGTGTTGGTGAGGGACAGCAGTACAGGGTGGGGCACTGTTGGTGCAGTGTGTGCATGTATGTGGTAGCCCTAGGTGTTAATATTTCACATGTGTGTATGCACGCACACAGTTCCACCTCATGGCTGCCATATACAGGAGTTTGTGGACAGCCACAGACTGCACCTGGCAGGTCATACAGATCAGTGTCTGTGGGCATGGACACGGTACCTGTGCCTGGCAGGGGTGCTACGGACCGTATCCGGTATTAAGCCAGACTGGGTACTGTCATCAGAAGCGGGAGTGTGTTGACTGGACACAGGTCCCTGTTGGGACTGTCCAGAGCCAAGTGCATGTGGTCTCATGGGGCATTCCGATGACAGCACAGACCCAGCATTGCTGGGGCTGCTGCTGGCACTATGGGGGCGTCCGCGGCCTGTTGTCATCCGCGCCGACTGCCAGCTGCTGCTGTTGCTGGCATACGGCCACGTCGACTCCGCAACCATCCACCATTGCCCTGGCTCATGGACATGTGGTTGTGGAACTGCTGTAATATGTCCCCACAACATCTGTCTATGACATCGGTGAAATTACAGATAGCATCCGCAATGTCACGCATAGTGTCAGTCATGGATGTGCGACATGCTCTCAGCTCCCTCAGACCCTGTCTGGGGTACCTTTCCATACGCGACTGTGCCTGCATGACAGCCTGAAACATAGCTGAGGTTGACAGAACTCTTTGGGCATGTCTGCCAGAGGCAGTACGCCCATGGATGCTCCCACGAGAACCCATGGTCAACTGTCTGTGTTGTACCATCGCAGGACCCTGCCCATGGCTGCTGTGTGGGGAAGCATGTGCCACAGATACCACATTACCCTGGTCAATGCCCACTGTATCCTGTCCATCACCTAGGGACAATGGTGACATAGGATGTACTGGCAGGATGACTGTGGGCAATGATGGGGTTGACAGCTGTGTTCTGTCAATTGGCTGAGCAATGACGGACCCTGACACACCTTCCTGTGCCATTACACAGATATCATCATTATCAGTACCTGTGGCACCAGATTCAACTTCCCTGCTGCTGGACACCAGAGCAGCACCAGAACCTGTTGGAGGAAGACAGGAAACACAGTTTACAATGTCTACACAATGTTACCAGTGATGCACTTATGCACACATGCACACATGCACACGTGGACACATGCACACATTCACACATGCACACATGGACACAGGCACACATGCACACATGCACACATGCACACGTGCACACGTGGACACAGGCACACATGCACACATGCACATGTGGACACAGGCACACATGCACACATGCACACGTGGACACGTGCACACGTGGACACGTGGAGACATGGACACATGCACACATGCACACATGCACACGTGGACACAGGCACACATGCACACATGCACACGTGGACACAGGCACACATACACACATGTACACATGCACACGTGCACACATGCACACGTAGACACAGGCACACATGCACACATGCACACATGCACACAGGCACACATGCACACATGGACACAGGCACACATGCACACATGCACACATGCACACATGCACACATGCACACCCTGCAGTATACACACAAAGCATTACTGAGTTACACTAGTATTACTAGCACTATCAGGACTATTATAGGTATTGTTAAAATACACTCACCAGCATGGATGGGCTGCCTTGCTGTAACACCGGAGGGACCTGCAGAAATGAGGAGATTAATGTCAGTGGGCACAACTGTGCCATTGATACTGCATATGATACAGTGCAGTAGTACACCAGTTGCCTTTCACATGTCAGCTGCTGATACTGGCAATATCACACCTGCACAATTACATACTATGTTGACAGCTACATACCACGGACACACCTTACACATGCATAAACTAACAGTGTACAGAACAGTCAAGTGTACGTATGGCATATTACCTGCACGCTCCATGTCGTCTTGCTGTGTGGATCCAGCCTCCATCATGATGCTGGTGTGTTGCTGTTGATGTTCTGGGGCTGGAGCCACAACACTTAGGAGTAGCCCCTCCAGTCTGGTAAGGGGGGGATGTGTGGCCACCCCACCTCCTGTGGCGACCTGTTGCCTGTGGATATCCGACGCACGTTGATGGACATTTCTGATTAAAAAATTGCAGTGATGTTGTACCTGCTCATATGTCCGATTATGCGTGCCAATATCATTTACCCTACGGACAAGGTCTTGCCACAGTGCAGCCCTCTCCTGCTGATTCTGGCTGGTGCGGGAAAACAGTATGTCATAATCCCGCACCAGGCTCTGGTGTATCTCCTCATCTTCTGCTGCAGAGTAGGCAGGATTATGCTGACGCGCCATGTCCCTGGAAGAGAACACAAACAGGATTTCAGCAGACTATGTCAGCAATATATGGCACACATACTATACATGATACTCAACTGTAGTGATATACTACTACTCCCATATGTAGCATGTGTGTGTCTCTTGGTGGATACACAAGTACATGGCCAGATATCAGTGCTCAGCCAACACCTGTTCAACAATACCTGCCACATTCCATACAACATAGTAGCATGCCCCATTGGTCAGCACACTGCGATGGGTCCAATGCACAACCTCACTCTGGGGGTTCATACCAAGGTACTGTATGTGGAACGCCATCCACTAGTGTGATCTGGACACAAGTTACTCGGCCTGGATATACATATCCCACCACCACCACCAACAGCACAGTAGACTACTTTGATATGTATGTGATTAGACAGTTATTCACTTGTTAGGACTGAGATGGTATCCATGCAGCCCACTGTGCCAGTGGAAGCCACAACCCACACTGCTGACCCCTTTGCGAATGCTTCCCACGGACATCCCAAAGAATGCATGGAACATGCACACACATTTCTAACCCAGGCCCTATGCACAAAGGTTAGGCATCCTGTCCGGTGGACCCCAGCCAAAGGCATATTGTATAACGATAGAAGGAGGCTACTGCAGGACAGAGCAGATTCACATTAAGGGAAGGCATCTGTGGTCAGCACTGGTAATAAGCGACGGTCTCTCATAACAACATCCACGGCCTACTCTGGGAGGGAAATGGCCACGAACACTATAGATAACCACAAGGCCTTCTTCAGTTATGTTACACATATGGACCATATGCCTCAGATATGGTCTGAGTTACTACACACCTACTTAACATTCACTGAACACACAGATATTGGCAACATTCTTGCAGACAGGTTCGGTGCACGTATCCTCCCTCCTTCTCCCCCACACTTAGAAATACTTATCACAGCTGAATGTAACTTCCCTATCATCTCACATGTCCAGGTGAGGGCCGCCCTCAGCAAAGCAGAACAGACAGCATCAATGTGACCTGATGGTATCCCTGGATGTGTGCTACGTGAACTCCAAGAGGACATACAACCGCATATAAGACTGGTATTTAACCTTGGCCGTACTACGGGATATGTACCTGAACACTGGCATACAGCAACAGTGGTCCCACTCCACTAAGGAGGCACCTCTACTGACCCTGGGAACTACCGCACCATAAGCTTAATCAGCCTGGTCTGCAATGCTATGGAATGATTCAGTATGGGACGCATATACAGAGATATTGGGTACCTGCAGACACTTGTTCCCAGCCAGTTTGCCTTTGTGATGGGCTGATCCTGCCTTTTGAACCTGGTTGACCTTTCAAAACAGTCACTACAGCCATTGATGAGGGCAACGCAATCCATACAGCCTACCTGGACTTGCCTAAGGCCTTCAACACAGGACTCCACTCAGGCATCATAGACAAGCTCATTAGCTTACATGTTACTACATATGTCACATGATGGGTTGCACACTGGTTGACATACAGAATCCATAATATCGATATTGTAGGAGCCATGTCAGACTCAATGCCAGTCACATGTGGTATCCCACAGGCCTCTGTCCTAGGACCCCTCTTGTTTGGCATTTCTTTCTCAGATGTAAAAGCAAACATGTGCAGGTTGTGGATGACAAAGTTCCCAGATGACTGCAAATTAAGCGCCATAGTCGGTACACCAGCTGACACACACATCCTACAGACAGGCCTCACTGAAACGGAAAACTGGTGCCAGGATCATGGCCTAACACTGAATGACATGTAATGTATAGTCATCCCCTTTGGGTGGAACTACGTGCACACAACATACCACATGGACATACCTATAGATACAGACCTATGACACATATGGAGGGTTCACAGTATGCAGACTATTAACTTGTTACTTTACATTACCTGTGTTTGTCGCAGCTGGTTGTGTTATCACTACTACAGCTTCCTGCTGCTGCTGGCACAGCTTGGTACTGACACTGCTGACAGCTTCAACTTAGTTTGTGTACCGTGTGTTGTTGTTTGTGTTCTTAATTTTTTTTTCTCTCTCTCTCTCTCTCTCTCTCTCTCTCTCTCTCTCTCTCTCTCTCTCTCTCTCTCTCTGTCTGCCTCCAGACAGTGCAATGAAAGTATTGCATGTGTGGAGTGTGAGTACAGGATGCTTTTGTAGGTAGCTGCATAAGTCCATGTGATGGCCTCTGCACCAATTGTAAGCCAGCATTTGCTAATTGCATGCAGCCAGTTGTGTACTGATTGCAGTTCTCACTGTGATTTCAGGACAGTGCTATAAAAGGGTATGTGGGATAGGCGTTGCCCTTTCAGATTGTAAGGGCGGGGACTATGCTGGTATGCTGTGGACACTGTTCTGTGAGTGTAAAGGTTAGTATCTCTCTCATGATTCAGGCTGTGTTGTAGATTCACATTTCTCCATTCCTCTCTCCTGTTTCCTGTAGTAAGTGTGTATGCACACTGACACCTACAACTATATATATATATATATATATATATATATATATATATATATATATATATATATATATATAGATAGATATGTAAATATACATACATTTATATATGTACATTAGCTGACATTATTACCTACTAGCTACCAACTAGCATGGCTGTTTCTGTTCACACACTAATATTATGGAAATCCACTAGTTTTGGCAGTAAGTATAAATGACATGCTTTGTGTACTACACACCCTATATTCCCTTTACATTCATTCCTACTATTACATGATATATTTATTTTAGCACAATGTTCTTGTATAGCAGTCATGGCTTAGTGGTAGGTCATGCAGACTAGTGTTTCCAAGGTCCTGGGTTCGAGACTGATAGAGGGATTTTATTTTGCTTTTGAACTGACTACAGGACCTGTCAATCAGAGTGACTAAGGCACTTTTAAGCAGTTGTAACCGGGTTAGTGCTGGTTTGCGCGGAGCTCCCGCATGCGCACTGGTGTTCAGCTCCACACACACCCGCTTACAACCGCTTAATAGTGCTTACTCTGGCGCACACCCGCGCTATTTTCTTTGAAAGAAATGAAAATGGGGAGACAGGAAAGTGGTGAAAAAGGGGCCATAGCTGCCCATTTCTTCATAAGCAACAGCTGTGCATATGTTTGTAATTTGATGTGACATTTGAAACCTTCCACCCCTGCGACAGGTGTCAGAACAACAATAATACTTGTTGTACAGCCAATTGTAATTGATAGTTTCCATGTCCAGCAGACATGTGTGCGGAATGGGCAGCTATGTATGGGGTGTAATTTTTTTGTGGGTACAGAGTGCCCTTTTTTTTTTCTTTTTTTTTTTTCAGGTGAGAGTGGTATGTCAGGTGAAGGAAGTCAGTATAGCTGGGAGGTAGGTTGGGTAGGTCAACAGACAAGACAAACAAGACACATACAGGGGCAGTGTATGACACTTGTGGGGGGGTTACACAATTGACGGGGATGGATGTTTGGATATCCAGAGCCCATGAGCCCACATATGGCAACAGTGGAACTGATATCCCCACCCATGGGCAGTTGCCACTGTTCCTTCACTGCCCAGGATGGGGCTGTGCTGGGGGCTGTGTAGGCCGGGCAACAGGCATGCCCATAAGTTGTGCCACCTGTGCCTCAAGCTGGCGTAGGGGCCCAAGAACTGTGTCCCGGATCTCCCTACGCACCACAGTCCGGACGCTATGGAGAGTGAGTGGTGGTTCTCCTCCAGCCACACTTGCAGAGGGGGGACAGGCCCCATCCCCTGCAGCGCTTCCACCTGCAGGTGGCACAGGGCCACCGGAGGAGGGTCCAGACTGGGCACTAGTGACAGGTGCACTCGCCAGCTGAGGTGGGAGAGGTGGGTCCGCTGGAACCCGCCTTCCCTGTCATCCTATGTTTTGCATTATGTCATGACAGTTTGGGTTAGTAACATACAATACCATTCGCAATTAGTTGTAACAACATGCATTAGTATTCCCATTAACCAAACACCCAGATATTCACACCATTGAACAGCGAGCATAACACATGCATAATTTGAACAGCAATACACAGTCCAACAACATGCAGGGTTGATTGATGGCAACAGGCCATCAGGTTTGGATGTATGAACAGGGCAGATGCATCAATGTACATGCAAATATTTATGACCCAACAGGACAAATGTCCAGGGGTGTTAATTGTGATTGCACATACCAATTTCACGCGGAATGGATTATATGTGGTTATAGGTTGGGTGAGGAAGATATTATTAACACCTTCGAATATCAATACATATGCTGTACATTTCTAATAGCTGCAGATAAATACACACTACTGTTCTAACTACAGTTTCCTATATGATAACTACTTCATTTTGGTGATAGGACTGTTACTGCTACATCAATATACATTTTATTGTTATTCATACACATTCATATCTGGCTTTGTTCAGCTACATCATCCTGCTACATTTGCTTTATATAGTTATAGACAACTGTGGATGTTTGGTATTTCAGACAATCATACTATCTGCATATTGCAGACTGAGAGCAACATATCCAGATTTTGGGATACACATTCCAGCTGCAGCAACACTTTGAACACATTTCGCAGTTTGGTTCTACTTGTCACATTCATTTCATTCTGTACTGACTGCAGTATACTTTATTCAGGGGTTATTGCTACTTTATTGGTGGATTCATAACTCTTTCTCACACTCTCTCACTTGTTTTCATTTTACTATTCAGGATGGTACTTACTTCTAGGCTTTATTGACATGTTTTACCTGTAGTTATTACAATCCTTTCCAGCAGTCTCACTTCTGTCATGTTTCAGTATTTCAACAGGGATATATTTCACACATGTGATTTGCTCATCTTTTGCAGCTGTACTTTTCAGCCTGCTGCAGGTTGTGTACTATTATATTACAGGTGGGGCATCTTTATTTCAGACTTTATTTCAGAAATTTTCATTTATCTGTTTGGATTACAGACTGCAACACACTTTTGTAATCAAGCAATACTTGCAAACACTCTTACACTGTTACTTGCACATTTTATTACTTAGTGACTACACTGCACTCTTTTGCTAACTGTCGTACTTTTATATTTCTTTACAGTTACTGGGAGTGGATTACTGACCTGCCTGGTGGCGCAACCGCACCAGCCTATCGCCATAGGCTCTGCGGTTCGCAGAACGGACACCTGCAGCTGTAATATAAATGAAGTAATATTGGAATAATATCAGCTTGTTTAATTTCTTACATACATAATTACATGTAACTTACTCAGTAGTGGGGCGTTGGGCATTTGCCGGGCCTCCTGGATCCAAAGGTTCAATTGGTCCTGCTTACGTCTCTTCTGGTCCGCATGGTGGTGACGGACCTGCTCACCAGTCCTTGGAATCCCTGTGGCACTGGTGAGATCATGAGCCAACCGGTCGCATGCCTCAGCCCTATATGCCCCCCACAGGACCTGGCCCTGCATGAGTTGGGCCTCATGATTGTGGACTAGGAGCCAGACCATGTATCTGGACTCCTCAACGCCCCACCTCTGTGCTCAAAAGCAACTACCCTCACCTACTCCTGACATTCTGGCTGCAAGTTAGTTCTACAATCGTTTATGCTGTGTATTCCCGCCTATGGGGCTTATATATGCCGTTTTTCCCGCACTTATCTGTGATTGGCCATTTTGGAATTGTATCAACTTCACAAAACCTGCTTTGTCATGCTCCACTTTCTATTCATTCCTATATATTTGCTATTACTGCATTTCTAAGCGCAGCTGTCATGGCTTAGTGGTTCAGTACCTTGACTATGGTGCATGGTATCCTGGGTTCGAACCTGGCCACTGCTTTTTATATTTTATGACTGTCTAGACAGGCTAGGGGTGTGTCTGTGTAAAGGCAGTTTTGATACAGCTTGCTCAACGTTGCCTGTCGGTAAGCTTGTTGGCACGGTGCGCAGCTCCGCGCAAACGAGTTACGATAGTTTATGCTTCATTTGGCTGTCAGCACACATATTACGCTCAGCTCAGCTAGGGGCACACAGTTTCAGCGTGTTAAACCACTGCTCACCTACGGGCAGATGCACTTACCTTGTTAAACTGTAGCTCAGCTATAGGCACATCTGGCATTGTTTTGTTATCTCACATTTCTTCAAAATAAATGGCCTATTTCATTACATTTCACACAGAATATAAATTTATATGTGTACATATTTGTCAGGGACTTGTTTCGTGCTTATTTTACTAAAAATAAAAATTGATGTTGTGGGGGCTCGAACCATGACTGCCTGCTCTTCAGCTGACGTCTCTACCACTACGCTATTGTTTCTTGGCTTACTTTGCATATTTAGTTCTTATATGCTTTTCCACTGACTGCTAACTGTGGCTAAGCTACGGGCACGCCCGCGCAAACAAGCGCACTCACGGGCAAACATCTTTACAATTTAAAATAATAAATATAACATGTTCATTTATATATTTTATGTTCATAGTCTGTGGGGGCATGTGTTATGTTGTGTTTATTCACATTTACATGGACTCTGTCATGGGTGTTTACTTTGAGCACTTTTACTCTTCTGGGGGCGTGTCCGCTTGCAGGGCTCGGCCTACGGACACGCTCCCTACTGTCTTCCACGGACCGTGTTAGCCTTAGGTGTTATTCGGCATGCCCTCATGCATATGCATGACATGCTGACGTCACACCATTTAACTGCAGCCTCCGTGTAAGCCTTGTATCTCTTACACGAAGGCTTTGTGAATCCTGCCCATTATTTATTATTTTTATTATTTATTTAACATTTGTTTGCCAGGATAGTCCAGCTGGGCAGCTAGTGTCCGTTTTCAGCAGAGTCCTGGGGAGAAAATCTCCAAAAGTTACAGAATAAAGAGTAATGCATGGTTGTATTTGAAGGTTACAGAGTTTAAATTATAACAACAGGTTAGGAAAACATATTGTAGAAAGGTTAACAAATTTAAACAATACAAAATCATAGAACAGATATGTGATCAAAGCACTTTTGTCAAGTAAGTATAAGTACAATATATGTACATGAGATGTTCATAGTAAGAACATACGTACAATACATACAATGAGCATAGGTAGAGTACAGTGTCAGTGTTCCTCAAAGGCATCAGAAAATAACATTCTACAGTAGGGTGCGGCTTCAGGAAGGTTCATTGCAGTTGCATAAGTGGTTGGCGTAAAGGTGTGATTTAAGGAGGTTTTTAAATGCGGATGTACAATTTTGTAACGTGAGGTAAGGAGGCAGGGTATTCAATGTTTTTTCAACTTCATGAGGGAATAGAAATTCCCCAAAGCTGTTTTTACATGGGGAAACTTTGATCAGAGCTTTGTAACTGGATCATAGTTGCCTATTTTAATTCTAGAAGTTTAGAAGGCCAGTCAGGGCATGGGTTTTGTTTAGATAGTATAGTATTTGGTGTGCTAGGTTGAGTTAGGGGAAACATAGTAAATTGGGAAATTCTCTCTGGTGTAGTGTATGTAGGAATTGGCAGTGGTGGGACCATGATTTGGCATTGCTTGCGAACGTGGCTATTTTGTTGTAGCATGTGGAAAGTTTGTTCAGGTCAGTTTTATTTAAGTTTGTTAGCACTGGAGATGCATACACTAATTTTGATAAGAGATAGGTTCTGGCTATGGCAGTTCTAGACTCAGAGGTTAGGAACCTTTTGCTGTGATAGAGGGATCCTAGCTTTTTGTGGACTTGGAGACAGTTAGGGATATATATTTACTGTATTTTAGTTGCTGGTCAATTGTAAGACCTAGTAGTTTGGCCTCTGGGACTGGGGTGATGAGAGTCTTGTTGGCTGAGAGTATGGAGAAGGTGAAGTCATTAGTCTTTGTTGTGCTGAACAGCATTAGTTGTGTTTTTGGGGGGTTTAATATCAGTTTGTATTTATTTAGCCAATTTTCTATCTCTGTGAAGGATTATTGGGCTTTTTGTTGGAGAAGATGGATATTGGATGCAGAGCAGATTAGGATTGTGTTATCAGCATATTGGACTATATCAGCTTTTGTGGTTGCTAAGTGGAGTTGGTTTGTAAAGATTTTAAAGAGAAGGGGGCTGAGAATTGAGTCTTGAGGTATGCCAGATGTGACAGGGAGTGGGAGGGATAGCAAGCTAAACCAGTTGACAGACTGAGAGTGGTTGTTTAGGTAACTACTGAACCAGAGCAGGGTGGGACTGTCAAGGTTGAGTTCAGACAGGCAGGTTAAGAGTTTATTGTGGGAAACTGTATTGAATGCTTTAAATAAGTCTAGAAAGGTGGCAGAGACTAGTTTGCCTTGGTTCCTGTATGAGTTTATGGTGTTGGTGAAGTTAATTAGGGCAGTGGTGGTGCTATGGGATGGGCGAATCCATGTTTAATTTTGGAGAGTAGGTTGTTGGAGAGAAGCTGGGTGAGGAGTTGGTGATGAATGCACCTTTTTAGAATCTTTTAGATGGGTGACGTTTGCAATGGGTTGGCAGTTAGAGAGGTCAGTAGAGGGGCCACCCTTGTGAAGGGGGATGATAAATGAGGTTTTCCACAAGGATGGGATGGTGTGTTCAGTAATAGATCTATTTATTAGTAATGAAATGGGGTAGGCTAAGACCCTGGATGCAAGTTGAAGGTATTCAGCAAGAAGATTGTCTGCAGTGAAGATGGTTGGTTTGAGTTTTGCTATGAGTTTTCCGATGTTTAAAACTGGTACTGGTTTGAGTGAGAAGGGTATAGTGTTTTTTTTGGGCATTGGAGGATTGTGGGTAGGTGGTGGGACTTATATCATTTATGAGTTTAAGTACTGACAAGGTAAAATAGTTGTTGAAGCTGGAGGCTATGTCAAAGTTTGTGCCCTCTAAATTTGGTGGGGGTGTAGTGTTTTTTCTGGGCTGGAAGATGTTCACTGCAGCCCAGAATTTTTGTGGGTTGTTAATGTGTTTTCTTTGTAAGGAAATGTAGTGATTTTGTTTGTCAAACTTAATTTGTTTGTTTTCATTGTTTCGATGTTCAGAAAAGGCTTGCCTAGTTGTGGGTATTTTGTGCTGTTTTGCCCGGTTTTCCAAACTTTATCCTTGTCTTTAAGTAAGGTCCTTATGGTTTTCTGTAGCCAGAGGGCAGGGTTACTGAGTATCATAATTGTTCTGATTGGGGCTGGTTGGTTTAGGATTCTTAGGAATGTAGAGTTAAAGTATTCTACTGCCTTGTTCAGAGGAAGGATTTTGATGGGAGTCCAGTTACAGGATTTTAAAGTTTCCAAGAATTGATCTGAAGGGAAGTTTCGTGGGTGCAGGTTTGTAGCAGGGAGGGGGGTTAGCAGATACATACAAAGTCATATGTACATACCAAGCCATATAGTATTTATATAAACTTAATGCTTATCTTAAGGTACAATAACCTGTGCTAGGTTTATTTGCATATACATGTTGTGCCGCTCTTCACAGATAACTACTAAGTAGCTACGAAGTTCCAGACTACGAGTACCACAGTTAGTAATGCAAATAGCCTATATGGATAAAACAGTTGAAAAAAAGGATAGTATTTTGCAGATTTATAACTTACAAGAGAAATATACCAGTTACAAGAAGCTTAAACCATCTGTAATTTATTACATTCCACATATGAGTCATAGAGGAGAGGAAATTTATGAAGACTACTGAAAATGGAGGAAAACTTTTTTTTGTAACTAATTCTTTAGACCATGGGCATTCCATGACAATAATTTCATGCATATTATTAAAAATTTGAAAAGAAATATGGTATATTACTGATTTTATAAAAGCCACCAAAAAGACAAAACAATCCTGAGTGACAGAATTACCAAGATCTCAAAAAGCTGTATGGATATAACTAACTAATATCAGGAAGATTATAAGAAATGATAAATGAAAGAAGCAACCTGCAATAATTCTCATCTTAAACAATCTAAATTGTGCATTTAAATAGCTTAACATACAGTATATAATGAGCACAAATGTCAACCAGTATTCATTTTGAACCCTTCCAGGTTTAATCCTGTAAATCATATGCTCAGGAAGGAATCCAGAAACATAAACCTGTCAAAAATTTGGAAAATTAAACATAAATACATAAATAAATAAAAATCCAACATCCAATCCCTCTGTAAACAACATTATAAAATATGTAGATTACATTTCTCAAAATCACTTGCAAGGACTATATTCCAACAAGCTAGATTTCTGCAGATAATGAAACTATATATTTCCTAAACAAAACATAAGGTCAATGGAAAAACTGCATAGAAAAATAGACAGTGTCATTTCCAAAATTCAGACTCATACAGCTTGAAAATAAACACAATAACATCGGAAAAGAAAGCTCACGATATAGTCAAGGTACCAGTCCTATAAAAATTAAGAAAAGACATATAACCTAACAATAATTAGTAAAACATTCAAAAGTTAGGCATGTTTGATTCAGTATGAACAGGAGGCAAAGTAGAATCATCACTATTAATTATTATTTTTTTTTATTTGCAATCAGCACTTTTCTGTGGAGTCAGAACTGGGGACAATTTTAATTAATAAACAAATCCATCTTTTCCCTCTTAGGTTCATACATTCGTAGGTGTTTACTTGGCTAATGACCACAAGAGCCTTTGGAAGCCTAGCCATGCATTCCAAATCTGACAAGTTTTGTTACCCTTGATAAGTGTAAGCAGGGGCCTGAGTGATAAACCATTTACAGGTTGCCTGTGTCCATTGGAGATATAGGTGCCAAGCCAGGGATGAATTTCCTGTTCCTTATCTGATTATCCAAGTTACTCTTGAATTGAGTTAGGGAGGAACTCTGTTTCACATGGATTTAGAGTCTGTTCCAGAGACAGGTTAGTCTCTGGGATACATAACTGTCTTTCCAGCAGGTCCTATTTATATCACAGGCAAGGTTTAAGTCTTTAGAATGGGTAACTCTGGTGCTGTTTGTTTTGCTGGTATGCAGGAGGCCCATCACAGTGGAGTCTGACAATGCCCTGCAGTCAGGCATAGATCTCCCCTCAACAGCCTGAAGGAGGCAGAATACTGGAATAGGGCATTGAGCAGTCTGCATAGGACATTTTACCTACACCTTATATTTTTTTAGTGAGGAACCTCTGCGGATGTTCCATTTGTTGTGTATGCTTGGTTAGGTACATACCAAAGGGGGCATTGTATTCAATGATAGGTCTGATGAATGCTAAATACATTGGAACAATGACTTCCTTGGGCCTAGATGCCATACTTTTGTTTATAATTTACACAAAGTAAATTGATTTCCTCACTAATGTAGACATGTGATGATCAAAGGCTAGATTACTGTCTATGTGTGTCCATAAGTCTCTGACTAGTGGGTCATCTCTAAAGCTTGTGTTGTCAATATGATAGTTACCAGGGGTGGATGACTTCTGAAAGGATACTAGTATGCATTTCTTGGCATCTAGTTTTAGTCCGTGGCTTTGACACCAGTTGTTAAAACATTGCCCTAACATTATAGCCACTGGTTCAGATCAGATAAGTGAATCAAAAATGTTGAGAAAAAAAAAAAAACAAGAAGTAGTTAACTTAAATTGGGAATTGAATGTGCCAGCCCATGAAAATATAAAAAGGAAATTGCTAAAAGGAGGAATCATCAGATATTCCTACTCAGGTGGCCACCATGGTGAAAACCATAAATAAGTTTGCATTTAAAAGGGAGTTAGCTAAAAACAGCTGCTGAAATCAATAAATAGAATGACAACAGTTATGGATACAGCAAAAACAAAATAGTTTCATTCATATGTCTTGCTGCAGACACATTTTTATGAAAGTATTTCAGATGATTTCTGGTTGTGTACAACAAGCAAAAATGGGCAAATAGTGTTCTAAAGCGATAGAAATATGTGCAACATGTTTTATAAATATGGAAAGGAGACTGCTCTGGAAGGAAGACCTGACAACTGAGTAAGCATTTTACCACTATTTTGCCACTATGAAACATGAAGGGGTACATGACCTTTTACACAGCAACAGACTAAGGTCTGGAACCTCTATTCTAAATCTCTGTCTGTTGTAGAAAGAAATGTCCTAGAAAAAGTTATGACTTTTATTCCCCATGCCCATAGTGATGTTGTAAACACCATCTTTGACTTAAAGTTGTATGTGTGGAAGCTGAATTTGCTGACATGTTTCTATGATAAAGTAAAAGACACGATTAATAACAACCACAGCAAGGTACAATGAAAAAGGCAAAGGTCGCATCACTGAACCAGCAATAATTTTTCTGGAATATCATACTAAACCCTTGACTAGCGGGGACAACTCCTTTGTGTTGGACACTCTTGATTTTCTGAGGAAAACTAAATCAGTTCCTGTCACTAGCAATTCAGTTTTGGTGACTATTTGTGTAGAAACACTCTACACTATTTTGCCCCATGTGTACTTTATAGAGGCTGTGATAGATTCCGTGATGAAGGAAACCTTAGCCCTCCCAGGTGAGATTACCCTAACTTCTAATTTACTGTGTGAGATTACCCTGATTTCTAATTTACTGCATTTGGTACTGAGCAAGAACTTTTTTTTTGGATTTAATGGCAGCAGTTACACATAGAAATGCAGAATCGAAATGGGAGCAGCTATGGCCTCTAGCTTAGTTAATACGGCATTAGCTAAGTGGGGGAGTGAAATAGACTATAAATGAGAGTTCTACTTCTTAATCAAATGTTACCTGAGATTTCTTGATGATACTTTTATTGTATGGAAAGAGTCATGGATGCTCTTAAGAATTTCTTTGTACACATTGCGCAATCAACAGACATTTTGAAATGTACTACTTATAATGATTACCATAAAGTTAGTTGTATGGATGTCATTGTTAATTTAACACACAGTCATAATAATTTTACAATGATTTATTTTGCAAACTAATTTTAGTAAACTTGCTGCTTCATGCCAGCAGCATGCACCCATCCATGAAGAAGTATAATGTAATAAAGTCACAGGGTATATGGCTTGCTTGTGTATCCAGAGAAACAGCTAATTTTCTAAAGAACCTGCAGGACCTCCACAGAGACTTTTTGGAGCGAAGGCATAAAAGTTGGACTAGCAGATGTATTTTTGATGTATTTGTTAGTTTTCCATGGGTTAAAGCTGTTATTGAAAAGGTGATTTGATGAAGTCCAGTTTGGTGGATAAAAGTGCTTAACATAAATTAAAACTGGGTTATTCCGGTAACTAAAACAAGAAAACAAGTCCAGGCACTTTACCAGTATTCTTTTTCCTTTAATTGCACAAGATCTGGTACCTCGGCCTTTCGCCTTCACGGATCACAAAGTGTGTATGCTTCAAACATCTTTTTATACATATGCATACACATTAAAAAGCAATTAGCGCAAACAATTTATCTAATTAATTAATTATTCAATTTCATCAGTTTTTCAATATTACATCAAATTCATCACATTTCACTGAAAAAAGTTTTATAAATCTATATCCAAAATATTATATCAATATATATATATATATATATATATATATATATATATATATATATATATATATACAAAATATGAAATTTTCTTATCACAAACATATTTTATTTTTTTATATATTTTACAAAACCATGAATGATTATTTAACTATTAATTCATATAATTACTATCTAAATAGCCAGTTCTAGATTAAGTCCAAAGGGCTTTAAAGTTCCAAATTTTAAAATCATTTTAGTCTCTAATTCAAGTAACTTATAAAGATATTCACTCCCTCCCATGTAAAAAGGCTTACCCAAAAGACAACATTTCAAACAATTAGGGGAACCACCATGTATTTCAGCAAAATGCTGGGCCACAGGGCTACCCTCACTATGGTTTCTGATGTCTCAAATGCTCTACAATACGAGTTCTTACCATTCTTTATGTTTGCCCAATGTACCAAGTGTCTAAACATGAGCAGCATAGTGCATACACTACCCCTGTAGATAATATTCCGGTAACTAAGCCTGTTTTAATTTTTTTCCTCACTACCTTCATAGAAGAGGAATTGATATCTGACATTTTAGAGTGTTTATTAGTGGTGCTTAATATTGTAACATTTAAGTGATTTTATTTTTCCTTTTTCACAAATAACAAGAAAGTGAAGTCAATCCTTCACCTTAATGCTGCGGACAGGTATCTCCTCACATCTCTATTGTGGGTTTTATTCTCAGTAGACAGACAGAGAGAGAGAGAGAGAGACAGAGAGTGACTATCTTTAAGCATTTCTATCACTTTCATGCTCAGATACTTAGCATGATTTCCATTTATAAAATACTGTCTAGGGATTCTTGAAATATGTTTGCTACAGGGTGTCAACATTTCACTGTAATATCTAAGCTTTACTCTTTATTTTTATAATACCTGCCTGGAATAGTTTCTTAACACTGTAACTCGCCTTTTCTGTCACACACTATATTGGCATTGCCTGTTTTGATTTGCTGAGCTCTGTTTCACTATTTGGTTAATGAACAGAGTAGTATGCAGTGACACAAACAGCACATGACTGCTGGTTGGGTCTTCACTATCAACTATTATCTTAGTGATGGGAGATGACAGCTATCACAATATGAGATATGCATAGATATTACTTCCATATTCATCTTAAAGAGTCCCTGAACTTGTACATATTTGCAGAGCATTTCTGTGTTCAGTAATCTTCAAGTCTTATGCTTGGCCATATATTTGCCTGTTTTTCAATAGTTAATCAGGAATGATTTTACAAGGATTCAGCATAGTGAGTTTTTTAAATTCTGTTTCAGTATGCAGAGTTCTGAAGTGCCTACCATTTGTGATATGCTGTTTCTGTTTGACTTTCTCCTGAATGCAATCAATATTCTTCATATTTCACTTTTGTATGCTATTTGTTTTTCTAAAGTGTAAATACTACACTGTGACATTTTATAAATGTTTTTCAGGTCTTACTACCTCTTCTTCTGTTATGCCTAACCGTTCTCCTTTTATACCTTTAATGCAGTCTACATGTTTTGCTGTCACCTATTGTCTCAGCAGCATATATTGAAACCTCCACTGAAGTATTGTTCCTGTTTCTATTCTGTGAAGTCTTGTAGGGCAGAGAAGGACATTCTGGCAGGGGAAATATCATGATTATGGCATACCCCAAAGGCAGTTCTTAGATTTCTGCTATCAGCCTAGGTACTAGAGCTTCCATTTGTGGTATTTAATAACTACTTGTTAGCTGCTGATAGCCTCTGTAGTGGTAGGGTAATGCTTTGTGGGGATCTATTTTCACTTGTATCCTTTTCCCATTCACTGATGGTCTTATAGCTAATGTTTTACATGTTTTGTTACTGTCCTTAGTAAATGTGGTATGGTGTCACACTGTTTTTAGGCTATGCCTATTCAATGTGATGGATGGCTGTTTTGACTCCCTTAGCCTGCGGAGTACTTGTTTTGATATGCCCACATTGCACTAAGTTCAGTCTTCTCACTGTCTGCTTCACTACTCATTTTCTTAATCTTCTACCCCCCCCCCAACTCCATCATTACTGTTACACATGCATGACTTGTTGTTTTAATTATTTATATCTGTCTTGCAGTCGGCACAGAGGATTAAGGCTGTCAGAAGTAGCTCCTGTGGTACAGGGTTAGTTTTCCTTAGTCCTTATTTGCCTAGTGTGAGACCTTGAGCAAGTCCTTTGACCAGACAGGGCATTGAGGCAACCAGAAATACGGGCTAAAATCCTCAATGGTCTTCTGAACTGCAAGGCTAGTAGCTACTTATCTACATGCCCACTTTGAAGTTTGCTTCTTCTCTTTTATGCAGAATTAAGTTCTCATTGAAATGTCTCCCCATCTTTTTTCCTTTTCTTACTTGACCCCCCTCCATTATCCACATATACACTCCCTCCAAATAAATTTTTTATGCTTGGTTATTCTCTTTTAAGAATCCTGCCCTCCTCCAGCAGATTTTCTTCTTATCCATGGAAGAGCATCTTCACTGACCTCCTTTTAATTTTTAGGTAATATTGTTACAATATTTAGTCATTAATTTTGTTTTCCTTTCCTTTGCAGTTTTCAGCAGTTATGTTCACCCTACCTAAATGTTTGGCCTACATTAATAATAAGCCCTTTATGGTGTATATAATTTTTTCTGCTTACGATTAGTTTGCATTAATTATTTGTTTGTGCAGAGAACGTGACACATTGCTGCTGACTACAAGGTACTACTTCTTTTACAAATTAAAAGCTATTGGCCAACCAGTTGCTGTACAGAGAAATGAACTTTAGCAGCTTAATCATGTCACAAACACCACTCCTCAACAACAGCTTCCATTATTTATAGGAGACACTACATCTAGGCATTTCATCCTGATGAGTGCAACAACCAAACAAATTGATTCATCAGATTCAATCATCTATCGGCTGGAATTATTAGCTATCACCTGGAATTCTCAGGGAACTGCATGTTTGCTCTCTCTTAATGCAGATACATTTCATTATTTGCTGCAAGCATTTCTATTTTCAAAGTCAACATAACTTGTGGCTCATAATCTACATTTAAAAGATTAGCTGGAGTAACTGCATTTGTATACTGTGTTATGGAAGCATCTCAATATAATTTACTTCTTTACATATTATCCAAAGAGCCCTCCTGGGAATGATTTTTAGCTGAAGAAGTCTGCCTTTTCTGTGAGGACGTGTATCTGCACTGCTTGTCCTGAGTTTGTAAGATAGATTTCATTTTTTATGCAAAGGCCAGGTTACTGTTCAAAGGCAAAAAAGCTGTACTTGATATCATTTATATATGCAGAATCAACTGACATGCTTCTGATGGGAGACCATGTTTGCCCACTTGATGTTATTTAAGCATTGTCACATTTATCCAGAAGGTTTACTGTACTTCTACTGCTTCTGGGTGGCTGCTTTTGATTTTAGCTCTACATAAAAAAACTTCTTTTGTTCTCTTAATGGACATTTTTCTTTGTTTTCCTATACATGATCAGCACCTCAAGGATAGCTTTTCCTTTACTCATAGTGTTAACATATTTATTTATTTATTTATTTATTGACATTTGCTGACCAGGAAAGTCCACTGGGTCAGAAACCCATTTTCAGTGGAGTCCCAGGGAGAAAAGCTCCATGGTTATAAAATATTAGACAGTTATTAATATATAAGAAACCGGACAGAAACAGTACAATTACGCATCTAAAGGAAAAACTGACTGGTACCCTGAAGCAGAACTTCCAACTTGTATCATTTAAGGTGCACCACATCATTCTCTTTCCCCAAACTCCATTCCTCTTTGCTTATTAAAAAAACTGGAAAAGTATTCACTGAGTATTTGTTTTTGTGAATGAAATACAGCAAACTGTGACACTACTTATAAGCTTTTGTCCTAGTCTCACCTCTTATTCTTATTTAATCCCTACATTATCTAGTTCTGCACTAGTAAATTGGAAACAATAGTAGACAAGCTATCACAAGGACCATGAGATGCCCAGCCATATGTTTCTTTAAGCAAACACTTAAAAGGCTTTGCCTAATTTTTCATGCACTTAATAAGTACTCACCTCCCAAATCAAGCAGAGCTGTACAGAAGTCTGCTGTAAATTTTTGTAATCTGAGTAACTTCCATTTTTTTCCCAGTGTTTTGTAATAACTTCCCTAATACCAGGAGTGTCATAACTGAAATTAATAACAAAATTCCCCCCCTTGGTTTGTGGATTCTTCTGTAGTGAATTTGGGTGTTACTCAGATTTGGAAGTACTTTTCAAAGCACCCCTTCATTTTACCTATAGGAAGGGTAGGAATTGAAAAGACTTATTGGAGAGTAGGAAAGCATTAGCAAATAGAAAGAGAAAAGGTACATTCAAATGTGGGACTTGTTCTCAATGCCCCTACATTGAGAATAAGGAAACTATACACATTGCAGGTAGGGATAGGGTTATTGAAGCAAATACCTATACCAACTGTCATAGTGTAGGAGTAGTCTGTCTTGCCACTTGCAAGTGTTGTGGGGCATTTTATGTAGGCAAAACTATCAGGAAGTTGAAAAGGGGAATATATGAACATCTTAATGACATTAAGTACAAAGAAATGAAAATTGCCTTGTACAAACACTCCCTATGTTGAAGTAGTGTTAGTTTCTGTTTCTTTGTACTAGAAAAAGTGGAACAGGACCTGAGGGGAGATCCCTGGAAAACTAGGATTGAGGTCAGGGAACTTTACTGGCAATTTATCTTAGAAGCTAATAGATTCCCAGGGCTGAATGAGCACATATCCATTGCCCCAATACTCAGGATAAGAGCTACAAAAATTATAGTTCAAAAAGAATGAATGCCCACTTGATGGTAGTGTTACACACAGAAATCTAGTGTTGTGCTTATATTCATGTTTCCACATCATTTTATAGCAACTTTGTGTTGTGCCCACATTTTTTATAATTAAATTTTTATACTTAATATTTTTACAGTTAACACAATTTAATATTGTTTTAACAACATTTATAATTCTATTTATTTTAAATGGTTGTAATATATATTTTTTCCTGTGGAGATGATAATAAGTATAATCCACATTTACTGTTGGAACATGTGCTATCATTTTAAATGTTGGTTTATAGCTAAATGTGGTTAATTGTTTAATACATTTATGGGAGGAGGGGTTGATGTATATAAAAAGAAGGGTTAAGCAGCATGTTTTTATCATCTGATGAAGTCCTGGAGGACGAAAACGCAAAGGCATTATTGAGGGTTAATGTGTATTAAACAGCTGCCTTACTGATCCACAGTCTCTCGTGTGTTCATCATTTTGGTATTTTGACCTCCTGAGTGCTGTTGGTTTGCATTGTGTTTTTATAAATGACCTATATACTGTAAATAAACATGCTTTTATTATTCAGCACCCAAAAGCCTACAACTTTAAACCCAAAGTCAGGAATCCTTAAACTCCATTGAAACATGGCTCTACAACTGTCAATTACTATTAAACCCTAAGAAGACCAAATGGATTCTGTTCTGTATTTTAATAAGAGGCTTCTCTTCACTTTTACTTTTCCTGATCAAATCAAACTTTAGCTTGTAACTCATGTGAAGCTCCTAATTGCCATGAAATTTGGCCAGCAAATACAACAAGCTATGAGCTGGCTGACAATACAGAGGTGAAGTTTGTGGACTGTAATTCCTGTGGCAAGGGTTTGATCTCATCAGCCCTCATTAGGGTGAAGGAGGGGGTATAATGATGCATTTGCCTCACAGATACAAGGTTACATGATTTCATTCTCACCTCTGAAAGGAGAAATTAAATAAGCATAATACGGTCCACAAAGGCAGCTAGTCTAGTACTTACCTATGAACCTAAAATACATAACCAATTGTCATCCTGTATCAAGCCAAGCCTTACCTGACTGACTAGACTTGGAAATGATGACTCTACTTTATTCTACTCTTGCCCGCCGTCCTAGGTACAGCTCCCATATTTGTAAACCTACCAGCTTTCCAAATAACCATGAAAGAAAAATTCTACAGCAAAATGGCTACATTTGCAGCTGATATGCCTTATAAATCACATCACTTCATGGTACTAAAACAGATGAATTGATTAGAATTCCCTATCTAATATTCACACAACTAAAGACTATTGGCAATCTCATTTTCCAACCCGAAAAATGCCAAGCACTTAAAAATATTACCCAGCCTTATTCCCCATCTAGGGCTCTACTGGCAAATTTTTACTGCACCCAATTAAATCAAGGAATACTGCAAGTGTCTTAGCATGTGCTTCATATGTATTTAAAAGTTTGGAATTCCCTTCCTGTGACATTAAGACAAACTAACATCCTTGCATCCTTCAAGCTGTTATTGAGGTAATGATTAAAGGTTACTTGGATTTGCCATAATTTGCTCGTCTTCCTGAACTATGCATATCCACTCTTTCTTTCTCTCTCTCTCTCACTCTCATCCTGCTCTAAAATGATTGCTTTGCTAGTCATCTTCTATTGTATCCTGTGCTATTATGTCTCATTGGCCACATACGCTGTACCATACTCTCCTCAACTTTGCATTTTTATGAAATCTCATTTACTACTGTTCTACTATTGGAAAATACTATAAGTCTAAACTTTGTTACTGTAAATACTCATTTTTTCTGATCTACGTTTGAATGATTTTTTTATCATTGTATTGCCTGTGACATGATGATAATATGTCTGTATACTGACTAGTCATATGTATCTTGTTAATCTGTTTTTCTCACTGTTGTATAACTCAGACAATCATTGTTTTTTTCACAGTTGTATAACTCAGACAGTCTGTTTTTCTCACTGTTGTATAACTCAGACAGTCATTGTTTTTTTCACAGTTGTATATTCAAATCATTCATCATTACTTTCTCTCAGTATCATGTGAAGCTTTTTTCCTTGACGTCTGCTGAAAAGGGGTTTTCCAGTTGTAAGACTTCCCTAGTCGAAATAACAATCAGTCACTCAATAGACAGATAAATAAATAAGGAAAGAAATACATACATACACACATACTTAAATAAGTTCAAGACAGATATGCTAAAATGACAATTATGGGATCATCATGGCATACTGGCTATACCTTGACACCATTACTGAATGCAACCATACATTCCAAAAGTATATGGAAACTACAGTTAAAGCTGTAAAAATGGATTTCTGTATGGCGTTAAGCCTTTCTTGATAGCAGTTGTCAGAAGACCAGCATCTGAAAGAATACTGGTACATAAGCTGCTTTGTTGGAAATCTGAATATATATGCATTCAGCACAATGGGTACAACATTTAAATATTCACTGAAGTGCAAAATCTTTATTGGTCCAACCTATGGTCCAAGTTTCAAGTCACCCAGTTCATGTTCTCTCACAGGCTGCTCCATAAAACTTTTTGCCCTGAAATTACATGCCTATTAACTTATAATAATAGAGACCTAGGATTCTCTAACTAATTTTGGCTGATCCTAGTTTGGCTTTGTAGCTTGTAGTAATAAGTGCCAGACTGGCTTAAGATAATTAGTCTCCTAAGTTTACTTCAAAGTAGCTTGTAAAATAATGTTGTTAGCTCTGTCCCCTCGGATATATCCTGAGTTGCTTAGTCTTTCTTTTCTTCAGAACATATTTAAGACAAACCAAAATATCCTTTTTCATAGATGTTGTGGTACCTGTCAGTCTATCTCTGAATGTTTTCTAGCAAAGGACTATGAGTATCTGTTTATATAAAAATGATATCTTTACTCCCTAGTACAACTTTTATACTTTTTCCCACTCATAACATCCTCCCCACGCCACCTGAGAACGAATGGAGGTGGGCAGGCTATCACCTTGGCAGCCATCAGGGTTTATCGCATCTTCCCCTCCTTCTATGGCAGTGTGGCAGCTGGTATTGGCACTCCTAAATGCCATTGTGTCTAAATACCTTAGTGTGCAGTACCTTGCCTGTGGATATACACATTCATGTGCACTCATACAAATATGCAAACATGTAGGCACATGTGCCCACACATACACACGCACTCACACACACACACACACACACACACACACACACACACACACACACACACACACACACACACACACACACACATACACTGCATGCCATGTTCCATACTCACCAGCAGGATGTACCTTCTCTTTCCAGGGTGAGTGAACCTAAGCTTGCTAATCACCCCCAGTAGCTTTTTTCATAGCCAAACTGCTAGTTATTCTCAGGTCATTTGGGTTATTATCACAGCATCATCATTTTAGGCTACAGAGGTGGGTGTATCTACACTCTGTAGTATGTCTTGAGTGATGATATTTGTTTATATATTTTTATTTATTCATTTGGATATTCAGGATAGAGCACTTATCCAAATGGACCTATTTCAGTTTCTGCTGACATTAATGCCATCATCTTTCTTATGTTACATTATTGTGAAGTATTAGTATGTCCATATTTATGATCATTTTTACCATAAATTGCTACCATGTTAGCTGTAATCCTTTTTTTTTTATTATTGTCCATGGTTGTTTTACAATGTATGCAAGCTTTAGCTGGTAGGGACTGAATTTATTTTTTCAGTGGTTAGTGGCACCTTTGACATCATATGTTTGGGTGATTGTCAGTGTATGCAGTAGTTACATAATTATGACCATTTCTTATTTCAAACCAAAACATCCTTATTCTGGTTAAAGCTTGCAACTTCCACTCTCTTTCCAGCCCAATGCTGTCAGCCTTGCACATTGATACGAAAACTGCTCTCATTTTTTAATGCTTGCTGGTGCAGACAGTTACTTTCCACATGCATTGGTATGTTCTACAAAAAGCTTGGTGACTTGGGTAGGAGTGCAGTATAAACGAGCCTTAAAAGTATAATTTGTGGTCCTACCTGAAAATGATAGATTGATATATAACTGCAGTGTGCCACTTCTTATATGTAAAAAATATATAATAATTTTATCTAAGGCCATAAATCAACCCACTACTACATCACTGAAAAGACACAAAGTGTTCATGTTTAAACCTTGCTGTTGAGTGCAATGAAACAACAATGACATAATTCAGCCAATTAAGTATTTGGAAGAATAAAATAACTCAGTTATTTAAAAGAAGCAATCAATTGTCTTCATTTCATTGCTAGTAATGCAAAAATTTACCAATACCTCTCTATATTAATATAATTATATTTATATCTATATCTATAACTATATACACACACACACACACACACACACACACACACATATATATATATATATATATATATATATATATATATATATATATATATATAAAATAGAGTTAAAAGGCATAAATATACAAATATTAACTCTTCATTCCACTAATGTAACCTATACATTATCTCACATTAGGTTTGCTATGATCATTACTTATTTTTTTGGATCACTGTCCATTCATCTGTGGGTGAAAATTGCCTCTCCTTCCTTCACTCCCCATCTAAACTAACCAGCTGTCCACAGAACTTGGACTGCATTCCTTACAGCATAAGTGCTGAAGTATTCAAACAAAACTGGTAAATAGGAAAGAAGATAGTCACAGCCCAGCATCTTCACTACCATCATCATCTGCTCCTAAACACAGGGATACCCCCTGTTGTAGAAGGAATTAGCAATCCACAAAAAAACACAAAACTGACAGGCCAAAAAAAGAGCCATAAAGATGATGGAGTGGACTACTGAGGATAAGAAAGAAATCATGTATTTCACTTCCTTGCCACTTAACTTCCACCACCTCTACCTCACAATTTAAAAAGCTTCTCAAAACCCACTACAATAATAACTGGCATTGCTCATGTTACTCCCCAGGCTAGGCCATACCACTGCACTGTTGCTAGGATTCTACCAATATCAAAAGGTTGCTCCCCAGGTCCCACTTAGACAATAATTATACATGGGTATTAGCTTACCACCAGAAAGTTAGACACTGTCAATCACTTCTATCCATACTCATATATATTTTGAATATGTATGGTTCTGTTTTCTTATTTGGTACAATTTCTGTCTCATTCAAACTGGATTGGTGTTGGAAGCTTCTCTCCCCAGAACTACCTATGTTCAATTGGAATGTATTTTTAATGTATTTTTAACATGTATTGTACTATGTTTCATTATATGTGACTGTTATATCTCCTTTAACTGTATTAATGTCTGGAGCTTTTCTCCCCGGGACTCCGCTGAAAACGGACCTGTGTCCAGGTGAACTTTCACGGTAAACAAATGTAAAATAGAATAAAATAAAATATTATGCCAGCAGTCCTGGATAGAGAGAAATTTGAGGAAAGAAAAATACTTGCACAAGAAAAACTGTCAAAAGCTTCAAATGCAAATTTGTGTTCATTAATACTAAAGAGTCATGAAAAAGATTATACAAACCAAGAAATATTGGGCTGTTCAGAAAAGAAGCAATTGGGGAAGTGCAAAAATATAAAGAAGAAAACTTAAGAGATTTTCTGAAATGCTTAAAAAATAAACATGGACATGAGAAAGAAAGAGATACCTGATATGGTGTAATATTTATGCAAAGAAGAAAGTCAAACAAATCAGTACAAAAAAAAAAAAAAAAAAACAGATCCAAAGATATTTGAAGAGAAACACAGGCAAAGGTATCCAGATATGGAAAATGTTATGATACTCCCAAATTAAAGAGAAACATAAAGAGCTGGAGACATCTGAAGAAAAAATATGGACATGGACAAGAAAAAAATATTTACTGTGGTGCAATATTTATGCAAAGGAGAATGCAAAACTAATCAATACAAAAAGCATCACCAAAGATATTTGAAGAGAAAAACAGGCAAATGCATGCAGATATGAAACATTTTATGATACAAAGTATAAGAAAACTAAGAGGGGGATTAGAAAAGAGGATTAATAATGGAGAAGTTAAAGAAATAGAAACTGAAGTTATTGATTACCTGCAAAGTGAAGGATTTAGTGTAGAAAAATCCAACTCTGGTAATGTCACAGCATGATGGAAAAGTGAGTCCCCAAATTAAGGAGAAACAGGTGGAATTAAAAGCATCTGATCAGTTACCACATGAAGATAGTCTGGAGCCTTCAGTAGGAAATGAGTACAAAAGCTCAGATGGAGGTGCACAGCAAGAGAAGGAACAGGAAACAGTGGCAACTCTGACACAGACAATGTTGCGGAGTGATAGGCCAGCTAGTTCTCATATGTAAGAGCAACAAATTACTCAGGATGCAGCTGAAGAGAATTTGTCACAGGAAGATGTTCTGGAACTTTCTCACAGGAAATGCTCACAGGAAACAGAGAATAAAGAATGTGCCCTTAGTTTAGAAGAACAAGATCTAAAGGAAGAGAGCTGCTTACTTTAATAGAGATGAATAGACATATTAATATTGATGAAAGAAATAGATTACAAAAAGTCAATGAGACTCAACATGTTAGAAGTCTGATTGAATAATGCAATCAAGACCACTGAAATAAATTCATGTGATATAACAGAAGTAAATATGATATATTATTGTGCAGCAAAATTAATAATAGATACAGTCCTATCAGAAAAATACAGGACAATAAGGGAAAGGAAAGTAAGAAATCAAATGCCATCAAGGAAGTATTGGACAGAGAAAACTGTAAAGCGGCTAAGATAAGAGGAGTCACTGTTAGAAGAGTATAGCAGAAGGGACAGATTAACAAAAATACTTAGACAGATAGATGTGATAAAAGCAATGCACAGTATTAGAATAGACCAGGATCTATTGTACACTATTGCAGACAATAAACTGAAAATATAAGCACTGGCAGAAAAACGTACAAGATATGTGGATAAATATAAAGGAAAAGTAGAAAATAAGAAATTCAATGATAATCCAAAAAACTTTTTAGAGAATTTAGAAGCAAAGCAAAAGGAATAGAAATACCATGAAATAGACACATTTTGGAGAAATATCTATGAAGACCTTGTAGAACACAACAAAGATGCTGAATGGATAGAAGTAAAAGAAAGAGTATGAATTTCAAATGTATCTGACATGGAATGGGATGAAGTAACAGGATAGCTCTCAACCAATCAGGGGCAAATATCAACAGAATTAGGGACAAGTCCAAAAATAATCAGGGACAATCAGGGACATTTTTTTTAAATATTAGTTCTGTTAACTTGCGACATTGACAGAACAAGAGCATATGAATTAATAAACATGTTTTGAAGTAAAAGAAGTCTATAACTCTAATTATTGTCATTATTTATTAAGTATAATTCACTACATCTTCCCAAAAGTCACCAATTTTAGAAGGGATTAAGAGGGACAGGGCTAAAATTTGAGTAAAAATCAGGGATGTCCCTGAAATCAGGGATAGTTGAGAGTTATTGTCAAACAGAGAAATCAAAACAAAATTTAGAAAAAGCTCCTAAGCAGAACCCCACCCCCACCCCCACCCGGGCTCAGATGCAGTGCCTAACTTCTGGCTAAAAGTATTAACACTGTTGCATGAAGATTTAGCCTGACTAAGAACTACTTATATGCACACCCAGAACACACATCACCCTGGTTAACAACAGGAAAAATGATACTCCTCTTTAAAAGTGAACCTGCAAGCTATTCTATAAACTATAGACCAGTAACTTGCCTTCTGACAATGTATAAACTATATACTGGAATTGATTCCAACAGACTTTATAGTCACTTAGAAGAAAACTCAATCATGGCAATAGAACAAATGGGTACAAAAGAAAGTCATATGGAACAAAGGATGATTTGTTGTTAAATAAGTTCATAATGTAGAATTGTAAAAAGGGACAAAGTATAGCATGGATAGATAAAAAAAAACATTTGAGAGCGTATCACATTCATTGATAAAGGAGTCCGTGCAGATGTATAAGATACAGCCTACATTGACTGATTACATTACAGTAACCAAGAATCTTTGCAGCTAAGCCATGATAAAGGACAAATTATTATTCCAGGTATAAAAATTCAAAGGGGGATATTCCAGGGTGAACCTTTGTCACCACTGTTCATTTGTCTTTCCCTTAACCCATTAAGCTGTACACTTAACAGAGCAGGTCATGGCTACAATTTGGATCCCAGACAACAGCAGAATATAAAGACTTCTTAACTTCTTTTTGTGGATGATTTAAACCTGTATAGTTCATCAGATGAAGAGCTGAAAGCACAACTGGAAGTGGTCAAAACTTTCTCAGATGATATAAGAATGTCATTTGGTCTTCATGAATGTGTAAAAGCAACTTTTAAAGCAGGAAAGCTGCAGCGCTAAGGAAATATCAGTCTGGGGCAGGAATTTGATAAAAAAGAATTTGAACAGGTGGGAGTGTATAAATGTTTGGGTATTGATGAAGAATTGACAATAAAACATGAACAAATGTAAACAAGACTCAATCAAGAATATTTTAGAAGACTAAAATTAATACTGAAAACGGCCCTCATATCTATAAACAAAGTCCAAGCTATAAACAATTTGCTCTTCCTGTTCTAATTTACATATTTGGGGTGATCGATTAGCCCTGAAAGGTAATGGAGCAGTTGGACAGGGAAAAAGAAAATGCTTTATGCATGTCAAATGATAAATAAAAATCAGTGTATGCCAAGATTATTTATCTACTTGATCTGAAGGAGGTATCGGCCTCCTCAAAATTGATTACATGAATAAATCCACAATCATAAGACTGCACACATATCTGCTGACCTCATCCAATTCAAACATAGTGAAACTTTTGAAATATGAAGAGAACAAATCTAAGATGATGTCTCTGTTTAGTTTAGAACAAACATATCGATACCAAATAGTAACAGAAACCAAACGAGAAGTAGAAAACCATCAGGCAGCAACTATATGTGCCAAATAACAAAATAAAAAATTTCAGGAGAAGGATCAGATGAGAAGGCAAGAAATGTGGAAAAGGCATACATATAACTGCAAGTACAGAAAACTCCTGGAACAGCATCATTTCAATCAGGATCTGATGCAGGAATGGTTAAGGAAAAGTGAATTTAATCCAAAAGATGAAAGGTTAATATTAGTGGCCCAGGAGAGTGGATTATATACACATTTATTTACAAAGTCCAATGCACACGTGGGAGAAATAGATGAATAAAGGTTCTGTAAAACAGATCTGGAAACAGTCACTCATCTTGTTGCTGGGTGTGATACACTAATGGCAGAGGGCCTGCATACTGAAAGGCATAATAATGTGGCAGAAGTGTTGCAGTGGGGATTGTGCAAACATTAAAATATTGAACTAGCTAAGAAGTATTAGAAAGAAGAGCCATGAAGCATTATAGAAAATGATGACATGTACATCACATATGATCATCCATTATCAACAGATCAAAAAATAGATGTGAGAAAAATGTTATCGTAGTCCATGAAAAGGAGACAAAAGTAGCACTGAACAATAAAATTGCTACACACAGTGATTATAGTATGTTATGTATAGAGAGAGACACACAAAGTTGTAAAATACCAGGATTTGCAGGCAGAAATGAGGGCAATGTGGAAGAAGGGTACCCAGGCAGTTCTCATAGCAGCAGGAGCATTGGATCTCATAAAAAAAGAATTTACAGTCTTATTTGGATATGCTTCTGATACATGTAACTCCATATGAATTGCAGAAGAAATCACTACTTGGCACATTGTGGGTGCTGCGAAGAGCACTTTTAGTTAGCATCAAAGATTGAAACAATGCTAATTTTATAAACTTTAATCATACTTTGACTTAGGAATGGGGTCATTCCCATCATAGTATTAAAAACCCAACAGTCTTGGAGAAATTAAACAGGAATTTTTTGAGCCCTATACTTCTCCATGGAGAGGGGCATGCAATGACATAATAACATATACATAGACAGTCCAACCCATGATATAGTGATGCCTGTCACCCACTCTGTGTACACTCCTGTGTGGTAGCTAATGATGCTTTCTAGCCTCATCTATCCCTATCCAAAAGATTGGCCAATGACCCATAAAAGTTGAAGTTACTATAATAACCTCCTGTCTGTATTGAAGACAAATATATCACTACAGGTTAGATTAATATTTAATGCCAACTCAGCAACATCAAAGCTCTGCATAAAATATACTTCACATTCCATGAATTTAGTGATGTATCAAATAATATCAAGATGAAAAGTTTAGAACATACCAAAAAGGATCACAGAACATGTGCATCAGTTCTGTTGTAATGCAAAAACTGGAAAAAAAAGTGTGACATTCAAGAATGCTGTTGCATACCTAGGTTTTCTGGAATGCTGTACTGACAGCATATTAAACATTCTAAATTAAAAATAAATATCATTACAGACTGATACCCCCACATATGTAACTCATCATCACTGACTTCCAAACCCCTAACTTGACATCATTGTTCTTCTAAAGAAAGTGCAAATTCAACCAGTATTGAGTCGGCTGTCGACAATGTAATTTTGACTACCAAAGTTTCAAAATGAATAGATGAGCAACTGAATGAATGCGCAGAAGATAAACGTTGTTCATTCAAAAGAGACATATGGCACATATAGGCAGAATATTGACCTTTGAAAGATTTCATCCATGCTTTTTAAAAAGTTAATTCACTGCAAGTTTCTTCTGAAAAAAACTGAAGCTGCACTGCTTTTTTATATACGTATATATGCATATGTATATAAATAAATGTACATATATATATATATATATATATATATATATATATATATATATATATATATATATATAAAAGGGTCTACCTGATATTATTGAATTTTCACTCTCCTGAAAATTGCATTCACAAGACAACTTCACCAAAAACTTATTTTAACAAACATCCAGATCACCGAAGTTATACTCTGGGAAACTAACCACTTGGCCACCATGGTGAACTTTACCCTTTTCCCCACTATAGTGCGATATTGGAGTCAATATATTTAGTTAAGGAGGGTGGGGGGGTGAAGCCCCCACTTGGATGGGCTTGATTTGCTTCATTTTTTTTTTGTTTGTTTTTTTCATGGTGGCCAAGTAGTTAGTTTCCTGGAGTACAACTTTGGTGTTCTGGGTGTTCATTACAATATATTTTTGGCAAAGTCGTCTTGTGAATATAATTTTCAGGTAAGTGAGAATTTGAAAATGCAAAGTAGCCATTCATGTATACATATACATACACACACACACATATACATATATATATATATATATATATATATATATATATATATATATATATAGATATATCACTACTAAATCCCGAATACTTAAAATACCGAAGAACGGAATCCTGAGACCAGATACCCGAAAGACGAGAAGACAGGAAAACCAGAAGTGAGAATTTCAAAATCTTGAAGTACGGAGATGTCAGGAGGTTAGGTAAGTATCTATGTTTGGTTGTGTTGCTTAGGGACTTTAGTGTGTGTGTAAGTGTGTGTTGTGACTGTGATGTGTGTGTGTGCGGGGAATGTAGGTGTGTGGTGGTGTTTACGTGTGTTTTTCTGTGTAGTGCGACCTTGGAGTTAGAATATTTAAGTGGGGGGTGTGGGGGGTGCAATGGGTGAAGGTGTATGTATGTGTATTTGTGTAGTGTATGTTTAGTGTAGAGTTCAAGATTTTTAATTTTGTGCTTCTGATCTTCCGGTCTTCTCGTCTTTCGGGTATCTGGTCTCGGGATTCTGGTCTTTGGTATTGTAACTATTCGGGATTTAGTAGTGATCCCGTAGATATATATATATATATATATATATATATATATATATATATATATATATATATATATATATATATCCCTATCGGATGATTACATTTCCAAAAATTCTAAAATCATATGGACGGGATCACATGATCGAATTTTCAGAAATACGAACATTAAAAAAAAAATAAAAACAAAAAGTTTATTTTTTTTACATTTTTCAGAGGACAAGCTCCCCCGTACCCCCCTTGCTCTCTGCACCACCATGGTGAACTTTGCCCCTTCCCCCACTGCAGTGCAATCTCGGCATTGATATATTTAGTTAGGGGTGGGTTTCAGGTGGTTGAGTTGTCGTGTTTTGCTGTGGTGCAGCCAAATGGTTACTTTCCTGTAGGTTTTCTGTTGGTGATGTCAGTGTTTGTTGATGTGGATTTTCAGTGCTTCCGTCTCAGGGATTTAAAAGTCGGGTAAGTGGCATTTCGATTATTTAAAGCAGACACAATTTCTCACCTGAGCTAATTGCATTAATTTCTAAGTTATACAATAACTCTTGTGCTTACGTTAAAATAGGTTATTTTCTTTTTAATTCCATTAAATTGCAAAAAGTCACAAAACAAGGCTATCCATTATCACCTTTACTTTTTGCATTATCTATAGAACCCTTTGCTAATAGTATTAGATGCAATAAGGACATTAATGGTATCAAAATAAAAGAAGTTTTTGAGCTAAAGATTCAACACTTTGCGGATGATATTTTGCTAACAATAGAAAATATAGAAAATCCGTCAGGACATATAAGTTCTATGAGTCATTTTGAAGAAATCTTGAACTTGAGATTTAATCATAATAAAACAAGTACGTTATTACTTAATAAAAAATAAAAAAATTCATACAAGGATATTCTAATGTCAATTGGAATAGCAATCAAATGAAATGCCTTGGTGTATCAATTATGTCTAATAGTAAAGGAATGATACAAGCAAACTTTCAACAGGTTGTTGATGAAATTTTAAGTGTAGTCACAAATTGGAACAAATTATTCTTTACCTTGGAAGAACGATTAATGCTTATTAAGATGGTAAGTTCTCCTAAACTATGTTTGTCTTACATTCTTTAGTACTATCTCTACTAAAAAAATGATGAAAAGGATAAATGTTAATGTACAGCACAAAGCAGCACATTATTACAGGAAATGCAAAGTAAGTTGCTTCAGGAACCTCTACAATCAGCTAGCAGTAGTCCCAGCTGCTTCTCTGACCTAATTTAAAATTGACTTTCAGAGACCGGCTTAACCATCCTAGAAATCTCACAAATGATGCACATTAATAACATGCTGTCTGAGGCATCATGAAGAACAGATGACATGATGAGCCTTAACAGAGTGCCAACAACGGGTATGTCTGACATTTAGCTTTGTCATACTGTAGACATAAAAACAACTTTACAGTGACTTATTCACTACCTCAGGCCATTCTATACCTATATGTGTGCTTGTGTGTGTGTGTGTGTGTGTGTGTGTGTGTGTGTGTGTGTGTGTATTCACATGCATGTACCTGCACTTGTATCTGTGTATGCATGCATGTAAACATGTAAATCTATGTATCTGTAGGTGTCATTCCTTGATACATGATTTATAAAGGCATAACAGTTGAACAAAGAACAAGTACATGGGAAGGAGTTAGGTTTGTATCTCTCAAGTATACCGAATTTTGCTGATGTCCCTAATTTTGCCTCATATGTCTGTCCTGTCCCTTATAGATCAGTGAGGATTACAATCAGTCTATAATGCCATATGTTTGAGTTTCATACTTCTTATTATTCAGAAAATGCACACAGATGCAAAACCTTCATTCTATTAACTTCTTATTGAGTTAGAGTAATATTTAAAAACAGTCCCCGATTTTGGGGCCTTATCCCTGATTACTTTGTTTTACAGCTCTGTCCATTATTGAACACAGAGGTTGACCACTATAGCTGCACTTACACTTACCCCTATGGACCCACATTAAAGCCTTTATATAGCTTTCTCTATATCTATACTTTCATATCTATAGATATAGAGATAGATATGTCTGCAGATGTTCACATCTATCTTTCTATATATCATTTTATTCATTTTGTTAGTTAGTTAGTTAGTTAGTTAGTTAGTTAGTTAGTTAGTTAGTTAGTTAGTTAGTTAGTTGGTTAGTTAGTTAGTTAGTTAGCTGTTTGAATTTGTTTACTTGGGTAAAGCACTGATCACAGTCAGTTTCAGTCTCAGCCTGAGCAAGTAACAAATACAGCAAAATCCAACAGATCCTACATGCATACGTCCAAATAGAAAAAGAACACAGAGGGAAATACAGCAGGAGGAAACATAACAATGAGGAGCTAGAAGCATAACAGACATCTGTTATATAGCTATATACAAATATGTACACTTATCAAGGGATCTGTATGGCTAACTGTTAGTAGAAGGAAGGTGAGAAGAAGAGGTGAACAGAAATAAAATGGTCAGGTAATGCTGCCACAAGGATAGCACTGACATTTGGCTGCTAGTTTAAGGTGAGCTTTAAGCTGAGGTTGGAAATGAGAGTAGGAAGTTAATTCTTTAAAGTAGGATAGGAGACTGTCTTAGTTTCAGAGCCAGAACAGAGAAACTGTGACATGTGCATTGGGGCTTGGTGTAGGTATGGAGCTGAGCTGCTGTGGATTCTTATGCTGTATGTGGGGGTAGGTTTAGTTAGTTTGGCTGCCAGTTAAGAAAATTAGTGGTTGTTTAGAATTTTGAATATCAGATAGGTAAGTTTTGGACTGGGAGACGTGACTTTTTCAAGGGTTTTCCAATGATCTTCCTGTTTTGTGGATAAGGTAATAAACCTTCAGATTCTATTATCTTTTATTTGAATATGTGTTGTGTTACTTTTCAGAGCTGATGCAGATAACAGATGGTCATATTCCAATTAATCTAAAAATATTCCTTCATCTTCTGCTGTTCCTGTGGCTTTGGAAAGGAATGGAGAGATTTTATTGACCCAAAACAAAAGTGTGTTAATCGTTTTCATAGTGTTGTCTAGATGAAGAGAAAAGTTTAGAGGTTCCTCAAACCAGATGCCTAAGTAAAGAATGTGGTATTTTCTAACAAAGGAGCTAATTTTTGCGAGTTTCCAACTGGTTCTAAAGAGCATGTTTCTGTTTTGTTGGGTTAAGTAAAATATTTTTGTTACTGATCCACCAGATGAGGCTGAAGAAGTCTGCTTGGAGCTCACTTTCTAAAAGTGTGATTGACTGATATGACCAAAAAAGGGGTTATTTTGACTGCATAAAGAAGTAGTGACAGATGAGGGAGATCAAAATAGAATTTATTGACAGATATAGAGGATTGGAGGGGATCCAGAATTGGGCCTTGAACAATAAGTTCAATGCATTAGGTACAGTGGGAAGAGGGAAGAGTGTGTCTTAACAGAGAAGTGCTGATTTGATAAAAAGTTATGAAATCATGGTATGGTGCCTTGACTGATTCCTATGTCTAATTGGTAGAGAAGTAGGACTGAGTGGACAAAAAGATCAAATGCTTTGGCAACATCTATAAAACTGGCCCTCATCAGCTGTCCACTCTTCATTGCTATTAAAGATTTCTGCTATAAGGGTCTATATAGCTGCTATTGTGCTGTGGCCTGAACAGAAATTATGTTATTTGCATGACAGAAGTGGGCCTTTCCTGATATAGTATGTGAGTTGGGAGTATATGAGTTTTTCTAGAATTTTCCTTAGAATCAGAAGAATGGAGATGGGCAGTTAGTAGTGATAGGTTTAGGAAGGATTAGAATGCTCAGAGAGAGGAATTACCATTGTGGGTTTCCATATGTCTGGTGTTGTGCTTTGAGTTAAGCATAGATCGAGAATGCATTTGAGAGGGTATAAGATGAGTTCTCTGCATTGGTAACTGAATCATGGGTGAAGGCCACTGGTACCTGGAGAAATCCCTGTACTTATTTGCTCAATACCAATGTGGATGTTTTAACAATGCAGGAGCTTTAAATAACAGGTTAAAATATATGGTGGAGGGTTTGGAATGTAAGATGAAGATGAATTGTTACCGGAAGCAGTAGGCAGGTCACAGAATGACTTGAGAATGTTTGCAGCAGAGAATGCTGAAGAAATGTTCTCATGGGATTTTGTTGGTTTTCTGCATGTAAGACACAGACACACACACACACAGACACACACACACAGACACACACACACACACACACACACACACACACACACACACACACACACACACACACGCATGCACAGGCAGGCAATGAATATAGAGTGCCTGTTGTAATTATGTGGACTGCAGCTACTATCAAATTAATGTATAAATCCTGGCTAAAAGTTTCATCTCCTGCTCCTCTAATACCTATATATACCACAACTGTCCTTTTCCCATGTTTTATTTCCCTTACTCTTGATCCTGCTTTTACTCTTTGTTTCTCCTGTCTCCCATATCTATTCCACTTATGACTTCTAACACGTATTTCTCACTCTGCCCTCTCTTCCTGTCCTCCTCATCTTTATCCACTGTTTGAATGTTCTACTGTAACATTTGTATTATGAGTGAGTAATACCTATAAACCATCAACACGTTCTAGTGCTACACAGTATTATATTTATTTTGTTTTAATGATGTTATATACGTATTATAATCTATGTGTTTACAGTATATTGTAATATGTCAGGTTTCATCAATGTATATGTATTTTCTGTTCTTTTATTTGTTGAGCTTTTGTCCCTATGTTTCTGCTGAAAACAATTATCCAGTCAGACGTTTCCAGTAAACAAATGCCAATAAATAAATTAATAAGTAGGGGAATGTGTATATGTGCACACAGACAGACATAAACACACACACACACTACATATACTAAGACTGAAGCTATAGTAGCTCAGAGCATTCTCACTAATTGGATGTGCAATGCTTTCAGAATTAGTTTATAAATGTGGCAGTGTGGTAGGCACAATTCTTAATGTCAGATCAGGTAGAGAGGACTGAAATGTTTTAATTGTATAAAATGTTGCTTCAGAATTCACTATTATCTAATCAAAATTATAGTTCATATTTAAGTGTCAAACATTACAGGATGAGATGTTACATCTGATAGACACATATAAATAACTAAATAAATAGTGCATACACATGCATCCACATGGGGGCTGTGGGGGTTGCAGCCCCCCCACCAGGGTGCATTTTAAAAATGCTGTTTTTGCTGCAGTTGGTAGGTTGGTCCACTGGTTACTTGTCCTGGGAAAAAGTTTTGCTGAAACGATCATTTGACGGATGAAGATTCGACAAATAGATTTTGCCGAAGAGGCGTTCAGTGATTAGTGAGTTCGATGATGTGACATAGACCCACATGCATAAATAAGCAAACTAACTAACTAACACACACACACACACACACACACACACACACACACACACACACACACACACACACACACACACACACATTTCTTACAGCTATATTGATATAACTGATTTTATTAAAATATTCATACAATATCTTTTCTGTTTAAAGGTATGAGTTTTGTGAGAAATAGGTATCATTTTAAACAATATGCTAACTGCACAACTAAAACTCTAGTAGCTGTTGCTTCTTGAATTTGTTCAGCTTGCTATATTGACAAAACAGAACGTTATTTTATTTTACCTTTATTAAATGAGTAAGTGAACTGGTCCATGGATCCTTTTCAGTCATGACCCAGATGCAATTGCACAACTGGTTTAAGAAATAACAATTTAACTTCTATTACATGAATAATGTGGAAACAATTGTAGTTAGTTTACATCTCATAAATTATTACACAAATAACTTGAAAATGAAAGGGACAGTGTTAGTTTACATCTCATAGTTACAGTGAGGGAGCATGTTTATACAAGCAAAGTAACAAAAAAAAATCACAGGTATGAAAATGCACTAAGCACTTTTAGGGTATACTCTGCTTAAATCCCAAAAGTTCCAAGTCCTGCAAAGTAAAAATGGACATAAACCTGGTAGAGATATTCATAACTGTTTCCCTCAGTGTGAAGCAAAATTGCATTTAATGGGGTGACTCCTCTAACAGGTTAGGAAATAGTGACAGTAGTAACACTAAATGTGTTTTAAAACTGAAACATTTAAAGAATATTCAGGCTGCATAAAATATATTCTCTTTCTATCCCTAATGCCAAGTTAAACTGCTGTTATGACTGGCTGGAATGTTTTTTACTGGATGGTAGTTAGGTGAGTGTGTTGGAAATTATTGTTTTCTACAATGAATTGAAAAATAAGCCCTTTTTTGAAAGTGTATCCTTGTAAAGTTAATTTAATTTTGGGGCTGCCATCTTGGAGGATTAGATTTTTTTTCTTTTTATTTACAAGGCTGACACATCATTGTCATTTATTTGCACATTTTACATGTTATGAAGGATCTTCAACACCTTGGCACATCACCAATGCAACTAAATTTCTTTAAAGACACCATAGTTACACTACATAGGAAAAAGTAATGTAAAAGTATACTTACTGCATACACTAAAAATGGCCACTGACATCCAACCCAAAGCATCCTAGTCGCAAAAAACAACCCTTCTAAATCCAAATCTAGACTTAGTATTGTGAACAGTAATACATACAGACAAAAAAAATGTTAGAGCATGCATTTCATTTTAATATGCTCTCATTACAAGATGAATTCCTTAGTGTTTTTCAGTCCCCTGGATTCACGAAGCTCTGCAGAAGAATAAGGCTATTCTTGCACGGAGTGGTTCATGTTCATTTAGAATAGCAGTGCGCCTTGCATATGCATGAAGGCGCACTGCTATCTAAATTAAACAGACATGAACCAGGAGCGAGTGCAGGGGGGTGTGCCAGCAGTGCCTGCACCTGAAACATGTCCCCTTCACTCTGAAAGTGCCATACAGCACTTTCTGACACAAATGAGTGTCAACCTATATAACATTAGAGCCTGGCTCTAATATTATATAGTAAATGAGTGCCCGCAGACACTGAAATGTAAATAGCTAACATTTCAATGTCTGTGGACACTGAAAAAAAAAACACAAACACCTAGAAGGCAGCAGCCTTCAAGAGCACCCCCCCCCCCCAAATGTATACACTCTTGCCCTACATGCATGGAAGCAGTAGGGCAAGAGGAAAGGAATACAAAATAAAAGAATGTAATAATAATTTTTTTCATGAAATAAATCCAAAGTTTAAGCACCACACAGCTTGTTTGCATGGCGTTCCACTATGCTTAGCCTGGCTGAAATCCTGTGATTGAAAACATCATGAAGTTGCTGTAGTGTAGTGGTACTGCCCATGGTATAGCATGTGGAACATGCTCGGCTCAAATCCTCCCCTCTGCCAAATTATTTAATAAACTTTTAAGGAATTTGAATGATAGATGTCAAGCATATGGCTCACGTATAGCACAGTAGGGGTGGGAATATGTAAAATATAAATGTAAAAAATAATTTATAAATTTAATGAAAAAAATAGATTTAAGCAATGCTTTGCTAATATAAACATTGCTTACCTGCTGTCAGCTCTGCTTAGCTGGTGTAAGCATTGCTATGCGGATTTGTGCAGATCTAAGCATAGTGCAGCATATTAAAACTGGCCAATCAAGAAAAAGTGCCGGAAAACTGACCTATTTAAACCACACAGGTGAGAATACAGCCATAACCATTTGGGATTGCACACAGAAGGACCAAAATGTCTGATGTTGGTGAAGGTGTGCTCTTCTGAGTGCAATGTTGGGGCATCCAGAAGTCCAGGGTCATGGTTGGGCTTCTAGTTAAAAACCATGATGGCAGGCTGCTGCAGGGCCATTACCAGGGCTCGTAGTACAAAGCAGAGGCCTGGGACCAGCTTGCATGTGATCTTGCCAGTGTCACTGGCATACCTCGAACTGGTAAGTAGGTACATCATCACCATAATGACCTGAAGCAGAAGAAGGGTGCACTCTTGGACAAGTGGATGAGCGCAGGATGTCCTACCTGTCTGTAAGTATGCAGTCTTATGTATCACAAAGTATGGAAAACGTTCAACTTGTGACTGTGCAGGTGTGATTAATGTGTGATGTCTCCCCATACAGCTGCTGCAGAGACGTCTCAGAATGTTGAGGTTTATATGACCAGCGACTGGACCAGCTGTGTCAGCAGTATGGTGAGTACAGAATACCCCATACTATTAGCAGTAAGAAATCAAAATTATAATAATGGTAGCACTGCCTGTATATATAATTGTGCTGTAAAAGTCAGGAATAAATGCCTGTGTCAAGCTGCCAGTGTTACAATGGAGTATTCCCAGCTACTGTGTAATACAGATATCAGTAGCAAACAAGGTACAATATGCAAGGGAGGAATATTAAAATATATATGCGTCTGTCTGAGTGAACCTGCCAAGAAAGTGCCATGTCAGGGCTACTGTAAGAGTTAGAAATGAAAAGCATTCTCCTGTGCAGATCATGCAGGAATAGTAATTGTGAATTTCTGAGTCATAGACAGATATGTATGTCAAAACTAATAAAGGTGACCCCAAACACTAGTGTGTGTAATCTCACTTGTACCTGATAAATAGAAATGTGTATGTCCTACAGAATGCATTAACTGAGGTGAACTGATTTAACACTGCTTGTCTGCATACTTTAGAATAGGCATGTCAAATAACTGGAAAAAAGCAACAGTACATATTCCCATCAGAATGTGTTTTACTTGTTTGTCTGTTAATCTTTCAATTTCAGCTGTACATAGCTGTGAATGTATGAAACATGTATAAGGCTAACAGGTGCAGACTTAAAACCTATACTTTGTACTCAGGAATCTAAATTGCAGTATCTAGTTGTAAAACAGTCAAATGTGCAATCCAGCTAATGTGCACATGTTTCACAAACAGTGACACCAATTCTGTTTGCATAATTTGCACTAAAAATGGGAAACAAATAATGCAACATGTCATAATAAAAGTACTGTGCACAAAAATATGTACTAGATAGAAATGTCACAAACAACAGACAACATATCCCCAGTAACTCAGTCTCTCGAATGCCTGTGTCAAGCTGCCAGTGTTACAATGGAGTATTCCAAGCTACTGTGTAATACAGATATCAGTAGCAAACAAGGTACAATATGCAAGGGAGGAATATTAAAATATGTATGCGTCTGTCTGAGTGAACCTGCCAAGAAAGTGCCATGTCAGGGCTACTATAACAGTTAGAAACTCTCCTTAGCATGGAGAACATCGATATCTGTGCAGTAACAGAAACCTGGTTCAAGGCTCCCGAGAGCACCCCAGCACTACCAGGTTATACCTCATACCATGCTTTTTGGCCCCAAAACTTGGACCGACCCACAAAAGGAGGGGGAGTATCAACATTCGTCAAAGATACCCACACCTCCAGGTTGGTGGCACAGCACGAAGCATCAGAGACTATCCATGTGCAACTAACAGTGGGTAAAACTGCCTTCCAGTTTATAGCCTGCTACAGACCACCCTCCCAAACCCAGGAACCCCACTCGGCCTTCCTGAGAACACTGGAAAATATGAAGGTCTCTCCAAACACCATTATATTGGGTGACTTCAACTACCCAAACATAGACTGGGAGCATTACTCTAGCTCCAACACCCTAGCCCAAAGCTTCCTAGAATTTATAAACTCAAATGCTATGGAACAACTTGTTACCACTCCCACAAGAGGGGAAAACATACTGGACCTGATCATCACCAACATGGTGACTCTATGCTCCAGACCAGAAGTGTATCCCTCAATGGTAAGATCAGACCATAAACTAATTTCACTGGATATTCACATCCCGACACCACCCCCTGCCCAGAAAACCACAGTGAAAAACTTCTCTAAAGCAAATTTCACACTCGTCAAAACCGAGGTGGAATCCTTCAAAGCCCCTGGGCCTGTGGAAAATATGGCCCAGACCGCAGAATCCTTTATAAACGCATTCTATGAACACCTTCAGGAATGCATGGATCATGCGATCCCAAATAAAACCAAGACCCAATCCTCCAAAGGCAGACATCCTGTCTGGTGGACCCCAGCCATAAACAAACTATACAATAGAAGGAGGAAACTACTAAATGATAGAGCAAAATTCCAAAAAGGGAAGGCATCTCTGATCAGTGTTAGCAAAAAACTACGGGCACTCAGAAAATCGTCTAAGGCCAGCTTTGAGAGAAAAATTGCACAGGACATTAAGGATAATCACAAGGCTTTCTTTAGTTATGTTAGGAACCTGGGTGGTTATTCCCAGATATGCTCAGAATTAGTCCAAAATGACAAAAAATACACTGAACCCACAGACATTGCCAACATCCTAGATGACAGGTTCAGTGCAAACTCCCCCCCCTCCCCACCAAAAGGGCAAATATCTATCCCAGCAGAGTGCTGCCCCCCTGACATCTCGGATGCTCAGGTAAGAGCCGCCCTCTCCAAAGCAAAAAACACAGCATCAATGGGACCAGACAGTGTCCCAGGCTGCGTCCTACATGAACTCCAAGAAGAGCTAAACCCAAACATAAAACTACTGTTTAATCTCAGCCTTACTACAGGATATGTACCCAAAGAGTGGCGTACAGCAACTGTGGTCCCTCTCCACAAAGGTGGTGCCTCAACGGATCCTGGAAACTATTGCCCCATAAGCCTGACTAGCTTGGTCTGCAAAGCTATGGAAAGGATCATCATGGACCTCATAAATAAAGATATTGGGGACCTACAGACATTGGATCCTACCCAGTTCGGCTTTGTTAAGGGCAGATCCTGCCTCTTAAACCTGGTTGATTTCTTTGAAACAGTCACCAAGGCCATTGACGAGGGAAGGTGGTCCACACAGCCTACCTGGACCTCGCAAAAGCCTTCGATACAATACCCCACTCAGGCATTATAGATAAGCTCACCAGCTTAAATATAAACCCCTATGTCACTAGATGGGTTGCAAACTGGCTCAAGGACAGAACCCACATAGTTAGAATTGCTGGAGCCATGTCAGACTCCAAACCAGTTACAAGTGGCATCCCACAAGGCTCAGTCCTGGGACCTCTCCTGTTCAGTATATATTTCTCGGAGGCACAGGCCAACACGGAAGGACTGTGGCTGACCAAGTTTGCAGATGACTGCAAACTGGGCACCATAATCGACTCTCCAGCCGACACAAGCATCCTCCAAAAGGGCCTCATAGAAACAGACAACTGATGCCAGAGCCATGGTCTCAAGCTAAACGCCAAAAAGTGTATAGTCATCCCCTTTGGCAAAAACAAAGTGCCCACAAATTACCACATAGGTGGTAATCCATTAAGTACAGAAGAAGTAATTAGGGACCTGGGGACCCAAGTTGATAGCAATCTCTCATTTGACAACCACGTGGCCAAAGTGGTTAGAAAAACATTTTATATAGCCCACCTAATCATGAAGGGATTCACATCTAGATCAGGGGAGGTCATCGTGCCTCTTTACTCATCCCTCATTAGGCCCATAATTGAGTACAATGCCCCTTTTGGGATGTACCTTACCAGACACCTGCAGCTACTGGAAAGACCCCAAAAGTACCTCACCAAGAGGATCAAAGGGCTCAAACAGATGCCATATGCTGCCCGGTTAAAGAAACTCCAGCTCTACTCAGTGGCATACCGCCTGTTCAGAGGTGATCTGTGCCTGACGTATAAAGCCATATCCAACCCGGAATTAATGGACATGCTGCAACTCAGAAAATCCAAATCCTATCGAGCTACACGCTCGAGAGACTTGAACCTCAGCACTGAAATAAATAGGACATGCTGGAGGGACAGATTCATAACCCAGAGGCTCCCTTCACTCTGGAATAAAATCCCAGTCCAGGTTAGGCAGAGTCCCTCATTGACTCTCTTCAAGAGGAATCTTGATGAGTGGATGGGAGATCGTAGGTTTACCCAGGGTATCACTTCTGTGTCACTGTTAGACAGAGGTACAGTATACTAACCTCAAAAAAGGGCATAGCAAAATTAATTTAAAATGGGTGGCGAAAACCAAACACATTCTGGCTAGGCTTATAAATGCCCTAGGGCAGATAGCCTAGTATGAACCTATGAACCTATGATAAGGGCTAGGCCTATAATGCAATTTTGAACACACAGCACGGTTCGAATCCAGGGACTGCCACTAACATCTCAGTCTGGTTCTACAGTTGGAAACTGCAATCTGAATAGAAAAAGTAATGTACTGCAACACATACATTTTCCACACAGGTAAAGAAATCTGAATAGAAATACTAGTATGATGTGTATAACTATGAAATGTGTACATTTAATGTGTTGATCAGCCCCAGTCCTACAAAGAGATGCAAGCTACACATCCACACTCTGCAGTCTGGCCAAGACAAGTCCCTCAAGTGTCAAACTTTCACGGATAATTTCCCCAGTTGCCAAGAAACCTGCACGCAGAGAATGTCACAGTGGATGTATGTGAAAGGCAAAGCACACAGTCCAGGGCCTGCAAATAATATATAAAGCTGAAATATTTGTAGAAACAGCAATGTAATGTGCACACAGTTCATCTGCACAGGCCCACAGTAAAGAAATTGGTATAGAAACAGGTCTGATGTGTACAACTAAAATAAGGCTACAATTGCTCTGTTGATATCTACAGCTGTTGGTGTGCTGTAGCAGCCCCATGGCCCAGGTAGAGTGTAAGTGTGGTCATAATGTAGAGTAGTGAATAGTAGTGTACTGACAAATATACTTGATAGCAGTTGTCAACTGAATCTGTTCCCTTCCCCCACCACTCAAATGATCCAACCATCACACTGAAACCAACATGGGTATGTTCCTAAACAAACCTCTACTGTTGGGACTGTTGTTCCATTTGGTTTATTATTGTTTAAACTGTGTGCATACTAATATTCCCTGCTGAATAATCATTTTATTGTCAGCTTGACATACCACTAACTGGCATGCTGTTGCAACCCTGAATGCCATTCCATATATGCATGGGTTCTGTTTACTATGGCACTATTATAATTGCAATGTTTTTGGTAAATGGGAATATCCATGCATGCTATTTTGACTAATGGTGTAATTTGTTGTGCATGACTAACCAATACTCATTGTTAAGTTCCACACCATAGCACATATGGGAAAGCAGATCCCAGCGGATCTGCCTCTCCCACCCCACCTGGCTGAGGCAACTGGTCCCAGCAGGTCTGGGACCCAACCCAGACACCCCTCATCTGCTGCTCCTGCACAACCCTCGGGTGGAACCGCTGCAGGGGAAGGGGCTCACCCCCACCACCCTGCAAGTGGGCACAGTGAGGACATTGTCAGCCAGGATGAGGTCTGTGGCATAGTGCGTAGTGTCCTCCAGAAGAAGCTGGATAACCGCCTACACCAGGTGGAGGACAGACTGTCACAGCTAGAGGGGCAGGCAACCCCTCCAGCCCAGCCCCCAGCACAGCCACCTTCGGGGCTGTGAATGAGTAGTGGTGACTGCCATTGGGTAGGGATATCAGTGCCACTACTACCATCTGGGGGCTTATAACCCTCAGATTCCCAACCACCCTCCCTGTCAAGGTGTTTACCCCCCATGTGTCATACACTGCCCCATCTACTGTCTTGTCGATCTGTAAATGCAACCTCTCCTACCAAACATCCCTCATCACGTACCAATAATCCTTCCTTAACATCCCACTCTCACCTTAAAAAAGGGCATCTGTCCCACAGAAAAAATCATATCCCGTACATAGCTATGCATTTTTCTCAGAGACATATACCCAGCACATAATCAAAACCTACAAGTCATCTATATTATATGATGCCCACACACCTCCCTGTAGGGTGGTAGGGTGTGAGACTCCAAATTCTAAATTGTCCACATTGAAAGCATCTGTTGCTGCCAAAGAAATGCAGAGCTATGGTCCTTTCCTACACCCGTTTTGCACATCCCTACTTATTTCTCCTCTTGTTTGTTCCCCCTGCTTGTCCCAATTTCACCACTTTCATATCTGCCTGCTTTCTTTTCTTTATTTGAAATTAGCACAGATTTAAGTAGCTGTAAGCAGCCATAAGCAAAGCTAAGCTCATGTAAGCATCACTTAGCTCTGCGCAAACCTGCTTATAACTGCTTTGAAGTGCCTTCATCACTCTGTCTCCAACAGCCCCTGTTCTGCCCAG
>NC_056732.1:810955512-810965512 GCF_019279795.1 Protopterus annectens
AGGTGTTTGAAATACATAATAACTGAGTAATGCAACTCTCAAACAAAACATTTGATACAGTAATCTGAAAGCATAACATATGTTGCTGTCCAGGCTAAGGCCTTCAAGTAGTACAACAGTAATCTGAAAGCATAACATATATTGTTGTCCAGGCTAAGGCCTTCAAGTAGTACAACAGTAAAAAAACACTGGCCTGGAAGATAAGAATCAATCAACACTAATTAATTACAGATGTAATTCAGCAGCCTCCAATTACACTCTGTACTCAACCCCTAGGGGGAAAATAATTAAGTTGTCACAATGAAACTGTATCTGTTACATAACAATGCTTAACTTAAAACATCACTATCACACTGACAAACAGAACTGTCTGTAAGACAGTAAGCACTAGCCCACCACTCTTCCAATGGTGAAATGTATGACAATGCACAGCCATATAACTCCATGTGTCTTACTACTGACATCCCCCACATGTTGTAACAGCCTAGGTTAACAATGGTGCATAACCCTGCCTCATAGAATGACTTACAAGGGCATGTAATAGTGTTGCATACAATGGCCTCTGGACTGTACAAGGCCACACACATTTTGTCCAGCTGTAGCCCTCATATATATGGACCCTACCCCACAATATGTGTGGGAGTCCACAACATCACTGGAATGATAGCAGGAATGCCAGCACTATATAATGTTAGGCCACTACTTAACAACTTCTTAGTGCATGACATATGGACAAAGCCTGGTATACAGGTGGAGGACAGAGGCCGGAACATGGGGCAATATTTGCAATATTGCTGTTATACACTGTGAAAGTTGCTGGTGTTACAGGATTGGTTGCAATATACCCTTACTCAGGAATATGATGTCAGAAACACAAATGGATGTAGCCATGTACTGATAGCACTCAACAGAGAGAATGTCACTGATATATCAGTGACAAGACCTGTGTGGTGAACAGACAAAACATAACAGCCAATCATCTGGCCATCATGTGGATATGCCCATAGTTGAGAGCTATGCAGACAGACCATTCCATGCAAAACTAGCATGTACACGCAAACCCTGTAAAATTAGCAGTATACGATGCATATAACAACAATACTCACACTGTCTGTAGGTCTGGAACCTTATACAAATATGTAGCTGGCCTGTGTCTGCAAGTCTTGTTGTAAGAGGTACTGCTACCTGATATCTGTAACACTAATGCCCACACACAGGAAGGATGTCTTCCATACAGGAAAGGTAAAGGGACAATGCCACATGATGTAGTAATTTATAGTAGTGGGTTGCTATGACAGTGGCAATTGGAAGTACTACACACCTGCCTGCATGCAATTAGCAAGTGGTGGACACTGATTGGTGCAGAGGCCATCACCTGATCATGAGCATCACCTACAAAATCCATGCTGCAAACTATTCAAAGCAGCTCAATCCCTGTAGTGGATAGAAACAGAGAGAGAGAGAGAGAGAGAGAGAGAGAGAGAGAGAGAAAATATCTAAAACTACAAACCAAACCAAAACAAATGTATGTAACACAAGGGACACATAAAAGTGTACCTAGAAGAGAGGACAATCCTACAACAGGTATGTGAAACATATATACATGTAATTGAATGTAGTACTTGGTCTATAATAATGGGATAGGTGATGTGGAAAGATTTAGATGTGCCATCAAGACTTGTAATGATGTCTTGCTGAACAACTGCTATGGACATAGTGTCTGGCCCTGAGGCCAGTGGGCAATACCTGTCATCTGTGCAGATCAGCACTAAATTACAACATGTAAGCCATCATAGGATGTGTTCTGTACAGCAAGACATGTATATTAGTGTGGCAAATAGCTGGTGGTGGAAGTAGTGAAGTTATGATAGACACATGAGTTTCAGACCCCACCACCTGCAGGACAGTCATGTTAATGTGAAATGTATCATGCACAAATTTCATATGTTTGTTATAGGCTTACATGCATTCTGTACCTATATATACCCCCCCTAATGTTAGTCTGTGTCCACATGTGAAACGCGTCTGTTTTGTAGCAAGGAAGAACAGTGCAGCTGTGGTGGAAGGAGAGCTAGAGAATGTGGACCTGATGTGTGAATGCACTCTCTCTCTCTCTATATATATATATATATATATATATATATATATATATATATATATATGTATATATATATATATATATATATATATATATATGTGTGTGTGTGTGTGTGTGTGTGTGTGTGTGTGTGTGTGTGTAGATATATATACATGTATTTCTACAGATATACAGACACACACATGCACATGCACACACACAGACACACCCACACACACACACACACACACACACACACACACACACACACACACACACACACACACACACACACACACATATATGTGTGTATATATATATATATATATATATATATATATATATATATATATATATATATATATATGAGTCTATATTATAAAGTCGACCGCTTACTTTATTGAATACCTAAACGTTGACCCATCGTAATTGAACCGCATAAACACCAAATGCTCTAAACCATGCAGTTTAAAAAGTTGAATTCTCATACTTGTCCCACCCCACCGCCCGTTACATACTGCCTACACAAACAAACTAAACCACATACATACACTAACCAAAACCTTACTTCTAACCCTAAACTAAACCCTACTTCTAACCATACACTAAATCTTACATATATCACCATGTATGCACTTAACTTAACCCGCACCCTATCCCTAAGGTCCGTAACTATTGCACACGTACCTTAAAAAGCTAAACCCAAACAAACTAAATAATCCTCACACATACACTAAATAAAACCCTACACAAAATCTAACATACATTACCATCTATGCACTTACCTTAACCCGCACCCTAACCCTAAGATCCGTAACTATCGCACACTTACCTTACAGAGCTATACTGCAGAAGGCCAACCATGACGATTCGACATTTCCACTTTCACTCTTCTGGATGATCGATGTTGTCATTGTTCGATGAAGATGGGTCAATGTTTAGGCGTTCGGGTACGTAAGCAGTCGACTTTCTAATATAGACTCTATATATATATATATATATATATATATATATATATATATATGTGTGTGTGTGTGTGTGTGTGTGTGTGTGTGTGTATGTTTACATATATACGAACACACTCACACACACACACTCACACACACACACACACACACACACACACACACACATATATATATATATATATATATATATATAGATAGATATATGTAAATCCATTTGCCCTACTTTTGAATGACAGTGCTGCATGATATGTGTGAGAAAACATCACACATATCTATACACAGATATTTATACAGCAGTAAGAAGGTGCGAAATGGACAGTTATGTCTGGTGTGAAATCCATGTTGTAAACACATTGCCCTTGTTTGTGAAGGTGAGATTGGTATGTTGGGGAAGGATAGTAGGTATATTTGGGGAGGTAAGTTGGGTTGGAAGACAGACAAGACAGCATACAGGGGTGGTATATGACACATTTGGTGGGTAAACACCTTGAATGGGGAGTGGTGTTTGGAAAGTGGAAGCCCATGAGCCCCCAAATGGAAACAATGGGACCAAGGTCCCCACCCATGGGCAGTGACAACTGTACCTTCATAACCCTGAAGGTGCCTGCTCTAGGGGCTCAGCAGAAGAAGCATGCAGACCCTGCAATTGTGTACTGAGCACCTCAATGTGGTGTAGCACATCCCCCAAGTCTCTGTGGAGCTCTCTGTGCACCAGACCCTGGACATGACTTCAGGTGACAGGACCCTGTCTGTGTGTGCTCCCGGAGAGAACGAACACCATCCCCTGAGGTGGTTCCACCTGAAGGTAGTGCAGGACCAGCAGATGATGAGGTCCCGGGGTGGGTCCCAGATGTGCTGTGGCCTGGTAACATGGCCAGATGAGGTGGGAGAGGTGGTTCTGCTGTGAACTGGCATCCCAAACATGCTAGTGTGTCACAGTTATAGAACATATGTGGGTAGTAGTAGTCCACACATTCCAGGATTACGTCTAACAGCATGCATAGATATCCCTATTAACATAAAACACCATATTTGGAGTAGTCACATAACAAACAGAACACATGCATATATGGAAACATAGTGGCCCTTATAATGGCATGCAGGTGACATTGTTAGCAACAGGCCACCAATGATAGTGTTTCAGCATGGAACATGACTAGAAACACATTGCACAATTTGTTGTACAATATGATATATGTCCCAAAAGTAGGTTTGCTGTAAACATACCCATTGAGTTGTGTGTTCAGATTATTATTGCAGATATGGTGGGGGGGAACAGAGATGTCAATTACCAACTATTATATCCTTGCAGTATGAGGTCCTCAGATATTTTTTTCCTCTTTATGTCTTTCAGGCACCATGTCTAGAGAGCGTTTGCCAGCCTATTCCCCCCAGGAAAATGAGGTTATAATAAGCCATCCATTGCAGAACTACCACACCCTGTTTGGCAGTACAGCCCATGATCTGCAGGATAGGACCGCACTGTGGAATGAGCTCGTCCACAGGGTAAACAATGTCAGCCTGCATAACCACACTTATGAGCAGGTCCAACCTCGTTGCACTGACCTAATTCGCCATGCCAGTTAGTGTGCTGCTGCAGTTAGGAGGGACCAGCTAGCCATGGGGGGGGGGGGTCATGCCATCCATCCCCCCAACACATGATGAGGAGCTCCTCGCCAGCCTTGGAGCACCTGCCCACCAGCAAAGACAAGACCCAGCAGATAGCATTGTGGAGGTGGGTGCTACCCACACAATGGATGAGGAGCGTGCAGGTAAGGCCCCAGGGCACATCAGTAAACCTTTGTTGTTTATCCATCTGCATCTGTAGAGTTTAATCATGCATATATGAGATAAAATATACATTGTCTGTTGCTGCATTTTAGTAATAAACAGATGTGCATAATCTGAAGTATTGTGGGTTTGTACTGTTGATGTACTGAAATGCTGCTCCCACCCTGTACCAATGCCACAGATGTGGCTACTGACATCACATCTCTCACACAACTATGTAGGTCCCTCTGGTATACCTCTGGGGCAGCAGTCTGTAGATGGTGAGTATGGTGTTTTTTGTTAAGGTTTCCCAATACACCATCCATGGTATTTGTCATGCACACATTTCACACACCTATCCATAATGTTCACTTATTGTTGCTGTTAACTGGACTGCTTCACAGTGGTCACCATGGTGGCATATCTGAAGGCTATGTAAGAGTCCTGCGATATAACTAACAACCTGTCATTGCAAGATGTGTGCACAGAGATGAACATAATAGTGGGACAAATGGCCTACAGTAGGAACATGTCTGAAACATTACTCTTATACAGTGCTACAACAGTATATATACCACTATGACAATAGCAACTGTTACAGATCTACACAATGGCATATCACAATACCACATTCCACAACCCTTACAACCTGTAATGTGGTCCTAACATGAGCAATGAATGTGTAATATGGAATCCTATGTTAGGACAGCAAATATGGGGAATACTACCTTAACAAACACTGAACTCATATGTGCGCACACAATCCAAATAACATATTGTGGAAGCAGCTTTTGAGGTACTGACAGCATTCACTCTTCATGAGTATGCACCTTCCAGAAAGTACAGGTCCTCAATGTCACACCAAGAAATAGTCTGCTGTCCAAGACGTATGTCCATCACATTTCCCACTCACCTACAACAGAGTAAGCTGTGGCTTGCACACATCTTACAAGCCATGGAATGGATCCAATACCCAACAGGGAGCATGCAGGAGTGGGACATGTAGCCTTACCTCACCGTTGCATATACCATGGTAAACAGTGCAGATAGTCATGTATATGACGAGGATGTATGGGACAATATTAATGCAAAAAATAAGCAGATGCACATCCAAGACAGATGACAACACATGTCGCAAACTGGTCATGGAGGCTGCCTAGTAACGTGCCACAACACTGAGGGAGTTGCAGGAATGTCTAGCAAGTACTGGCTGTGCAGTACCAGTGTTGACAATCACCTGAACTCTGCATAAGTGTGGCCCATGGGTTAGGGTAATCAGATGGGACTGCTGTTCCACAGGAAAGATCAGCCAGTGCTGTCTACAGGTAGCATATGCATAAAATCAAAAGTCCCCCAAAGGCATGCATTGCAATGTATAATGCTGTACCAAGACCAAGTTTGAAACCTACAGACAGTATCAATTAAGGTACATGTGCTGCACAAGCAACACCTCACTCCACCTCAGGCCCACCATCCCCATCTGTACCTTGCTGTTGCCAGTGTACACCTGCATGTGTGCCATTCATTAGCAGGGACTAGGCTGGTACATATGGTGTTGTGAATTTGGGACACTGCAAAATGACACTCATGTGTAGCCCGTAGTTGTCAAGCATCTGCAAAAAGGCTGAGGATGCGGAGAGGTGTCATCCTGAAACACAACAGTGAACTGAAGTAGAGAACCAAAGCTTTCTACAAATGGCTGTATCTGCACACAGTCAAGGTCATGAATTGTGGCAGACGTAACTCCGACTCCACAGCAATAGTGAAGGCACTGTGTGACCTCCAAGGGCTGTGTACATGAGTTGACCTTGCAGTCTTGCAAAGTTGGGAGACATTTGTAGGGCAGAGTGACTAAATACTGGAAAGTGCAGATGGGCCATGCTAGTATGGGCCTTCCAGGAATAGTGACTGCTATAGTACACTTAACAGTTGGTGCAACAAACCATCATGTTAAGGGTGTGCACACTTATGCACCCACAGATTGTATGCATCTCAATCAGTATCTGCACACCTAACACATTTGTCTGATACTGCATTTCATTGCACAGTTCATATATCACATATCAGGTTTGTGTAATGTTAACATATGCTGTAGTGTGGCCACATGGCATATCAGGGAAGAGGGTGCTATGTCAATAAGGGTGTGTACACTCCTCATAGCCACAATAAGGTTTGAAGGTTGTCGGTGTAATTGTATTTTATTGGTCATACATGCACCAGTGATGAGATCTGGAAATCAGATGTCAGGCATTCACTATTGACATCTGTCCACATATCATCCCAGGTATGTGTTGGACAAACACATAGGGGCTGTGAGCAGCAGAGCAAACATAACTGACAAACACATATACACATTCAACAATGGTATATACATCTGTGAGGTATGGTGCACAGAACATGTCAGGGTGCTGAACAGGTGAACAGCAATACTGTGTATATGGGTGCAGTGTGTTCCAGGGGAAGGGGCATCACCTAATAACACAACCCATGCATCACAGGGATGTATAATGTTGGTAACAAGCATTGACTATAGCTGCAGTGCATGCTGTTGAGTGCAACCTCACACAAGGATTGACTATAGCTGCAGTGCATGCTGTTGAGTGCAACCTCACCTGTAAGTGTGTGTGTGTGTGTGTGTGTGTGTGTGTGTGTGTGTGTGTGTGTGTGTGTGTGTGTGTGTGTGTGTGTGTGTGTGTGTGTGTGTGTGTGTGTGTGTGTGTGTGTGTGTGTGTGTGTGTGTGTGTGTGTACAGTTAAGCAATGATGTACAGGTCTTAAAGTGCATTTCTTGTTTTCCCGTCAAAGGTGGTGAGGTGGGTCAGGGTCCCTCTGCAGGCAAACTGATGTTAGTGTCCATATAGACACTGAGAATGATGATAGGTGTGTTGAGGCACTGGCAGGGTTGGCAGGGTCTGAAGCTGTGCCATCGTTTGACATTCCACTGTTATCCACAAAATCCCCGCACACAGTCACATTGCTTATACATACCCCATCACCAGTGGCCATAGATGAGGAACAATTGGCAGGTGGTGGCATGGGACAGGACAGTGTGGTGTCTATGGCAAATGTTTCTGGACACAGGAGCCATAGCCTGATACCTGGTGAGGTACCACACAGGCAGATGTACAGGGGTGCTTATAGGAGGGCTGCTGGTCATCATGCCCCTGGCAGAAGTGCCACATCTGGTGTCACCAGATGCATGTTTCAGGCCATCATGGAGGCACAGGCAGGGTTTGAGGTTGCAGAGGACTACTCATTCTGCTGTTATTGACAACATCCATGATCTTGCAGGTGCCAAGTGTTATTTTGCAGAGGTCCTGGATAGACACGTGGGTGAGACGGTGAGAATCCTTGACCGTGGAATGTCTATGCTTGAGCATATGGTGGGAGTAGTGTGACGGCCACAAGGACATAGGCCAGCAACACCAACAAGTGGAAGTCAATGTGGAAGTCCAAGAAGTCAGAGCCGCTCCTGTAGTGGCAGTACCAGACCCAGCACTGCAGGGGAGGGTGCAGTCTACACCACAACATAGCAGGCCATGTTCACGTGGCCCAAACTGGTCCCAAGAGGGACCCGGATCCAGCTAATATATGTCATCATCAGGGGAGAGTAACATATTGTGGCTTGTACCTGGTGGTACCCGTGGAATACCTGGCAGGCACATTTTTCATGTCCATGGCTGGAGATGGTGAACTGCACACCCTGCCAGGTACAGTCTGCAGCTGTCCAACAAACCCCTGTATAGGGCAGCCACATGGCAGAACTGTGTGCATGCATACACACACACACATCACCAACACAGCTAGGCCAACCCCATACCTACACACATTGCATCTGCACAGCCCAGTTAATAATGAAACCCTCTAACACACACGTGATATCAAATGAATGGCTCAGCCTAGGTCTCTGGCAAACCCACAACACACCCTTTGCATATGATGATACCTGTGCCACATCCCTGTCATCCATAACATCGATGCAGGGACAGGCTAATATGGTTTTGATGCACAAGGTGACTATACTACAGTGTACCAATGTAATGCTGTGTAAAATGTTTTCACCACTAAAGTTTAATGGTTACATGTCAGGATGTGAAGCTGTCCAGCCATAATGCATTATAGCTGTTATTAACACTGAGTGATTGTGGTCTCCATAATGTATTACATTTGTGCTGTAGGTGTCTATGTGTCAGCAGCTTCTTGGTCTGCTGTTGTTTCCTAGAAGGGGTATGGCACTGTGGTGACACCTTGACTGTGCCATATCCTGGGTACAGCTGAACAAAAGTCACAGGTCTGTATAACAGTTACTGCATGTGCCACATGCCTGATAGGTCTGAGGGGTGTATACAGGTGAGTGAATGGAGGCTGATGTCAGCAGCCCTTCTACTGTGGACAATGATAAGTATTCTGGGTGGTACACACCACATGCTTGGGTATAATGCACACACACAGAGGCTTTGGTGTTGATGAAATACACAGAGAATACTGTACACATGGATGTATGTACTTTTGCAAGGAACCAATTTCAGCCTATGCAATTCCACCAAGATAGAATAGGCACAGCATCACATTGGGAAATAATCAGTCTGGTAGTTTAATGTCATTGACGATGGTACTGGCAGTGTATATGTCCCTTTCCCCAATATAGTGCAATCCTCAACTTGGTAAACATATGGGTGCTGGTGTGGGTGGCACAGTCCTACCCTTTGGAGGGTGTAGAGTGGTGTAGAACCGCAAATAGTGTGATTGACAACTACTTAACCTGTTAACATGAACTCTACAGAATTGCAGCAAACTAAGCAGGGGATACACTCATCAATAACCGCAATGATGGTGGCTGTGTCTACAAGATCCACACCCAGCTATATATACCAATCCAAGTATTGCTGTACAGATATACAGTGGGGAAGAGAGCATTTACACATCTGATACTAGTTTTGATGGAATGAATTTTCACAGGATGATACGTGAGGAATATTAGCATTTACCAGTCAGTTCTCAGACAGATGACCTCCAGGGGCATGTATATTCTGCAAACTGAAGTAGATCCCTTCACACACACACACACACACACACACACACACACACACACACACACACACACACACACACACACACACACACACACACACACACACACACACACACACACACACACACACACACACACACACACACACACACAC
>NC_056732.1:810970512-811000512 GCF_019279795.1 Protopterus annectens
CATATACTAGGCCAATACACAGTGTGTTCCAGTGCCTGACTTTGGTATGGGACATGTGTTGGTCTGGCCCTACAAACATGTACACCGATATGGTACCATACACTGGAGCTGCATGCAACATCACATAGAACAGAACCAAGAACAATAACATATACCACTGTCTGTACACAGGCCAAGGTACATGTTCACAATACACACTCTGTCGACAATCACCATAAGTACACAGACCTCACTACTGTACACACTACAACAGAATAACCAGGTTTTGTCCTCAAATATGAGACCAACTATATATAATATATCTAGCAGTCTGATATCTCACTGGCTTGTTATTAGGTATGATGTCAGTAAATAATGATGTACTGAACATATGCACCTCTTACTGCATGACATATATACAAAGGTTGACAGAGTTGTGGCTGGTGGCACAAACACAGGGCCAATATTGACATGTTACTGTGATAAACCTATACATTTACTGGTGTAACAGGGTTTGTTGTGACATATGTCTTCTGAGGGATATGAAGTCAGCAACTCACATGGCTGTCACCATGTACTGAATGCAATCCTCAGAGTATGCTACTGCATTTCTAAAGATAGCAAATGTGTGAGTAGCACAATACATGTAAGACTCCAAACACTGGCCAGTCTGCAGATAGCCCTACAGGTGAGTTTCCCCAACCACATAACACTGTCATGACGAATATTAAATCATGGAGAACAGCCATATCCAAACAAACTCTGTTAAACCAACATTACTTCAAATGTAGAAGAGCAATACTTACATTCTGTCCTCATGTCTGGAACATCCCCCTTCTGTTTGTTGGCCTGTCTCCACAGTGTATGTTGTAAGAGGTATTTCCAACTACACTCTGTGACACTGTTTTTCAAACACCCACATGAAGTCCTGCTCACAGTGAAGGAAAAGGGCCAACACTCACATGAAGTGTTTAGTTATAGGAGTGTGTTTCCATGCAATTGGCTATAGGAATGATACCACAGCTGTTCCACATGCAGTCAGCTATTGGGGGACTGCAATTCATGCACAGGCCATCAGCTAATTTTGAGAATCACTTACAAAACTCAAGCTGCTTCCTAATCAAAGCAGGTGTACTTTTCAACATCCACCAGAGAGGTAGAGAGAGAGACACACACAGACAAAGTAAGAAAGGAAGGGAGTAGGAGAGTAAGAGCCAAGTATGTATGATCCATGGGTGTAGAGTGGTATCTGGGCATTATGACGGTTGCCTATATTGTGTACTAATCCATACTGTCACATGGTAATTGCACATGGCTGTACACATTTCTGGCTGAGTATTGTCAACTAGAATCTCTACAATGTTCGGAAAATGTTGGCCTTGTAATGTTGACAATGGGACATGTAGCTCTTCAATATAATGTGGTAAAACCCACACTGCAATGGACCCTATCATTACATAATCACCCCAACACACACACAGGACACTGATAAGACACACAAGCACAAACTTAACATTCCTGAGTTTCAAACCCCTACCTGACTAGGCATTGCTATTACATTGTTATGCAGTTATTGCATGTGCCACGGAGCTTATATTGTGGAGAGTTGTCCAAAGGTATCTTTGAAGGTGAGTGACATCAGCAACAGTGATAAAAGAGGGATAAGGGAAGTATAGTACCTGTGACTGTCCACAAAAGCAGGTGTCAAAGAAAACGCAAGCACACACTCTCAGGGAATCACACACATTATCACAGCTGGCAGGATCAGGGTTAGAACTCCTACCTAACTAGTTTGTTATACTGCAGTATTACCCAGTTAACACATGTGCCACAGAGCTTACAAGGCTGATATATGGCCAAAGGGTTATTTCAAGGTGACTGACATTAGAAGGCGTGCTACAGTAGGACAATGGGCGGTGTAGTGAGTGTGAATGGCTTCAAAATCATTAATCACCACACACACATACACAGACACACACATACACACACATACACACACACACACACACACACACACACACACACACACACACACACACACACACACACACACACACACACACACACACACACACACACACATTTGCCATTACTGACATGCATGGGTTCATTGCTTCACAGATGTGTAGTAGTTGACTGTGCCAGAAGGCTGTACACGGCTAGGCAAAAGGAATATCTTGGCATCAGACCACATGACAATGGTCTCCAGTCTGGCTCAGGGGTGTAGTCCCTGGACTGGCCCACACAGGTGGGTATTGTACTCACCATCCACTTATCTGGGTTACTATTGTGGGTGGCCAGTGCTGTGCAATGCTTGCCATGTATGTGATCTATATTCCATAACATGGACAGTGTCTGGGTTGTGCACATGTCCCACATGCATGTTCTGTGAAGTGTGGAAGTGTATTTGGGGTCTCTGGGGCATGTTGTGTGGACAGATTGTTATCATCTGATGTGGCATTCCTCACCTCATGTGGTGAGACCTGGCTATGGAATTAAGGTTGTGCCTGCACCTACATTGACAGCATGGTACAGGTATTCAGTGGAGTTAGTGGCATCTGTCCATACAGGCCATGTGTATAAGGCATGGTATTCCCTTTGTAGGTTACATTTGCAGACTCTACAGTTGTTGCAGGCATCCAGTGGGGAACATAGCAAAGGACCACTATAAGCAATTAATTTCCTATTGTAGGGATGGGACAGGATGCCATGTCCTTTTACTTGCTGGATAACACACACACACACAGTCAGGAGATGTTACACATCATAATACACTCTGATGTCAGTGGCAGTGTTGTGGTCAACAGGCATGTAGTCCACTGCAATCACACTGTGGTTACTATCTGTTAGCAATATGCAGGGAACTACCAATATAGTGGCTGTTGCCTAGCCAAGTGTGTTTGTGTATGAGACATGGGTGGAGAGTGTTCTCTGAGTAATACAAGCGTTGCCTATATTGTTCACCGATCCATAATGTCACATGTAGGGCTATGGATTGTCTACACAAGCCTCTCTGCTGTTTGACATCTGTTGTCCTTATAAGGTGGACATTGTGACATATAGTAGGTCCTCAATATAATAATTTAGCAAAACCCACCCCACAATGCATCCTGTCATTACACAACCACAGCAACCTCCACACAGGATACTGATGACAAACACACACTTGCCAGCACTGAGATTCAACCCCCCACCTAGCTATGTATTGCTACTACAGTGTACTGCATTTATAGCATGTGCCATGGAGCTTATTGGATGGATGTTGTCCCAAGGTACTTCTAAGGTGAGGAACATCACCAGCCCTTGTAAATACTGGCATTGACTGATGTAGTGGGTGAGAGATCCCAAAAATAATTTTACCCTAATCACACATTTACCAGGGGTGAGATTCAAACCTTTGTCTAACAACCTTTATGGCCCATTTTGTTACACATTTACCACAGGCACCACTGACCTGACATGATGCAAGCTTTGCAACAGATACTTGTAAGATGGATGATATCTGCAGGACTGCTAAAGTAAAGCTCTGATATGTGTACTGGCTGTAAATAGGGACAAAATATTGCAGGTACACACATGAACACTTGCCACAGATGAGAGTCAAACCCATGGCTGTGTAGTTACTGCTACTACATGGTTCTGCATTTATGGCATGCATCACAGAGCTTATAGGGCTAGTCCTTCTCCAAGGGTATATTTCAAGGTAGATGACATCAGCAGGCTTGCTAAAGTAGGGCAATGGAAGGTGTAGTGACTGTGAATGGCCTCAAAAGCATTACTCTCTACACACACACACACACACACACACACACACACACACACACACACACACACACACACACACAGAGTTCCACAGTTACCATGTCTGAGATTAGAACTCCTACCTAACTAGTACATCACATTATAGCATTACCCAGTTATCGCACATGCCATGGAGCTTATAGGACTAGCCCTTATCCAAAGGTGTATTTCAAGGTGAATGACATCAGCAGCCTTGATAAAGTAGTGCAATGGGAGATGTAGTGTCTATGAATGTCCTCAAAATCATTGATCCCAACACAGACACATAGTTTCACAGTTGTCGTGTCTGGGATTAGAACTCCTACCTAAATAGTACATCACACTATAGCATTATGCAGTTATCGCATGCACCAAAGGTGTATTTAAGGTAAATGACATCAGCAGCCTTGCAACAGCCTTGCTAAAGTAGGGCAATGGGAGGTGTAGTGTCTATGAATAGCCTCAAAATCATTGATCCCTACACACACACACACACACACACACACACACACATACACACACACACACGCGCACGCACACACACACACACACACACACACACACACACACACACACACACACACACACACACACACACACACACACACACACACACACACACACACACACACACACACACACACACACACACACACACACACACACACACATTTTGTCATGTCTGGGATTAGAACTCCTACCTAACTAGTACATCACACTATAGCATTATGCAGTTATTGCATGAGCAACAGAGCTTACAGGGCTAAATCTTGTCTAAGGAGGTATTTCAAGGTGAATGACATCAGCAGGCTTGTTAAAGTAGGGCAATAGGAGGTGTAGTGACTGTGAATGGCCTCAAAATCATTGATCCCTACACACACAGACAGTTTCACAGTTGCGATGTTTGGGATTAGAACTCCTTCCTAACTAGTAACTGGAGAATTTCTCCCCGGGCCTCCGCTGAAAACAGGCACTGTGGAACCTAGTCGGACTTTCCCGGTCAACAAATGATAAATAAATAAATAAATAAATAAATAAAATAGTACATCACACTACAGCAGCACTCAGTTATTGCACACATCACAGAGCTTATAGGGATGTTCCTTGTCCAAGGGGATATTTCAAGGTGACTGACATCAGCAGGCTAGCTAAGCTAGGGCAAAGGGGAGTGCATTGTGTGTGAATGGGCCATAGACCATTTCTCTGGAAACACACACACACAACACTCCATCACACACAACTTTACATTTGACAGGACTGTGTATATGATTGTTAGATGAATAATTACTTGTACTGTCATGTTACAGAGTTATCACAAGCACAACAGACACTATAGTGCTGAGGGCTACCAGAAGCAAATGTCTACAGTGAAAGACATTGGCACATCATGTGATATTGGCCAATTGGATGTGTGGTGGGTGGGACAGGTCTCATGATGGGAGGCTCTTTGTCACTGTCTGTATCTCTCTTCCCCACATCTATGTTTGTTTATGTTTGACCTATTATAGTGTGTTGTCCTTGGATATATGTGTGTATTCCTATCTGATGTGTGTGCAAAGCATGACTGGTGTGCCATGTGGTGTGTGTGCACATACATCTGTGATTGACAGATATGTATAGTCCACTGTTCTTGCCAGACATGGCTTCATTTCTTAAGTGTGAGAACATGCCCAGTATGACCCTTCTGTATTTTGTTGTCAGACATGGGCTTAGAAGTGTGGGAGCATGCCCAGTGTGGCCTTCTGTATTGAATGTGTGAATCCATTTCAGGTAGGTTGTACTCCAGTGCAGGCATTTGTGTTCTACAGCTACAGCTAGCAACCTGTTTCTGCAGGATATTTGTAGATAGGTTGACAATATGAAGTCACAATGGGCAAATGATAGTGGGATACTGTAACTAATTTTGTTTGTGCTGTTTTTACTCCATGGTTTTGATGTTACAAGAGATATTAAGACATATGTACTGTTTTATACTGTGATGTATTATGTCATCAGCTACTGACAGATATACATATTTGCTGGCAGTAATTTCCTGGGGAATACAAAATGAAAAAAGCTGTGTCCAGTATTGTGGTCTGCAGCCTACATATTTTTGCACAATCATGCTGTTCTGGAGGAGGAGCTGCAGACACTTCCTGATGGGTCTGTGTAAATGGTCTGGTACCTTGGTACTGTGGTGGCCGAAGATCCCATGTTTGTACATCTATCAACATGACAGAATGGCCATATCCTGCTGTGGCCATACCTCTCAGCTTTACAGATACACACAGGTTACCCAGTAGCAGGGCTCATATATCTGGTCATTTCCCCTTCACATTGTGGTTTACGAGCAGGTTTGTAGCCACCCATTCCTGTGTTTGCAGGCAGGGATAGTATGGGCACACATCAGAGCTTCAGTCTTCACACACTTCATGGTGTCCATGCTTCTACCCCCCCCCCCCCGTTATTCTATCCTATTCCTAACATTATGCAAGCAATATCTGATAAGTATCCCTATAGTTATCACTTCATCCCAGCAGTATTTAGGGTTTGGTCCACAGTTCATGCAGTAGGACATGGTGGACATGCTATTGGGATTTGTTGGCATGGCCTTGCATTTGTGTTTTGTGGACTGTGTTATGTCATTATTTGGGACTCCATGAGATAACATACATTGGCAGTACAGCTGAGACACAGGCCTTTGACAGAGGATGGTAGGGCATTTGGTAGTGATGCAGGCCATCTGTAGCAGGCCAGTGCATTCTGTCACTCCTACAGTTCCAGAATGCAAGCCACTGGATTCCACTGGGGTGACAGGGTAGGTGTGCAAGGTGTTAATGGCAGTATTTGCTGCTTACAGCTAGGGACACACCTACATGGGAAACCTCTTCAACATGCTGCATTCTGTGAGTATTCCAATACAGAAATGGGGGTCATATAGTACCCATTCCCAACAGCAGACATATGACCTGTGATGAACCTGTGACTGACGGTGGAGTGAGCTGAATGCATGTGTGTTATGGAAGCTTCTTGCAGCTGACTCACAGATATACGTGGGGCATTCCCCTTATGCTGGCTTGTGCGGGGACATCAGCGGCTTATCAGTACTTCATAACTGTGCATTTTGTGGTCTGCCAGTGTTTGGCCAGACTACATTAGTATTCCATATTACACAGACAGCTAATGTGCTGCTAACCTGTATGTACAATTCCAAAGGTGTGTCCATTTGACAGTAGCATTTTATACACTTTCTGTCTAGGGTACTTCCACCTGTGCACTGTATGTATGCCTGGGCCACATTCATGCCATGTCCATCTTTCAGATGGTGACAGATATTACATCCGAACAATTAGTATGGATTACTGCTGGATTGGGTCTTGCTGGAATGCATTGTGTTTGGCACTGCAGTTGTTAGAACCTGGCCCTGTCATCAACAGTACTGGCCATAGGCCACCGGGACACAACCCTCCATGCCTACATGCTGACCACTTTCACACAATATACAACACACAACAACCTAATGCACACAGCCCTGCATATTGTACACTTGCAACAATCTATCCTGCTAATTTGGCCAGCTCAGGTAATCTGTGCTCCACTGTTGTTATACCCACACATACATGTTACTACATTTCTACATAGGATTGTTGGGGGGGCACACCTGACAACTGTAAACATTTACTATGACTGTATTGATATTTCAGGTACTCTGTTGACTTCCATTTCATTCTGCATTCTGACCTATCATGCAGACTAGAGGCATATCAGTGTAGTACAGATGTTAGGTTTTATTGACCTAAATTTCAGTTTCTGACTTCTTATCCTTCAGAACTAACATCCAACTGCCTGACCCGGTGTAGTCTCTCTGTGTAGGTCCGGAGGGGGTCTGTTCTCCATTGCCATCAAATGGGGGCCTTAGCACAGCCTTTCTTTGTGGTCATCTACAACTGTCCTGCTGGGTGAAACTGTTGTTGGGTATGTGAGCCTCACTGACATGCATGTGTGTGTCCTATGGACACACATTTGGCCCACCACATGTCCTACAGTGGGATTTGTCTCCTTGGCTAGTACTGCCTACTGTGTTGACACCAGTATTTGGTATGGATTTCATGCTGCCCATATAGGTGTCTACTATCTCCTGGCATCCTATTTAGCTACCCAATTTCCTTGCATGCTCACATCCATACCATAGATACAAGTAGCAGAACATACTACTCCATTCAGCAATTGATAGTGAGAGTGACTTACCTTGTAGCTGTGCCAGTATTGGGGATGGTGCTGGAGGGATGCCTATGTCAGATGCACATAGTACACTCCCTATACATGGTTAAGCACAGGTGGTGTCATGTTTGGCATCCCATTTGCTGTATGTGCGAGTCAGACAGAGGTGTCATTCCCTGGGTTCCTACCGTGTCAGTGTATGTGCGATGCTTTGCCTCTTTGCCAAAGTCTGGGCATACTGGGCAGGCCTCCTTCTGCCTACAGGGGCAGGCTCAGGTTGTTCCTCCCCTGAGTCAGTCTGTGCCTGTGCTGGCCTTGGCAATGGTGGGCGGCTGTGTGGCCCTGCCCGTGCTCTTCCTACTGCAGCTGTCTCCGCAGGATCATATTGTGTAGTATGGCACATACAATGATAATTTGGGTACATGTAGCTGGAATGTACTGCAAGGCTCCACCAGATATGTCCAGCCACCGGAACCGTGACTTGAGCATCCTTAACACATGCTCTGTTATGATTCTGGCTTGTGCAACTGCTTCATTATGGAGTTCTTGTTCAGGTGTGTGTGCATTTTTGATGGGTGTCATCAGCCATGCCTCCAGTGCATAACCAGCACCCCCCACTAGGTGGCCATATACGATGTCCCCATTGGCAAATCTCTGGTACAGCTGTGTTATATGCCAGATGTGAGAGTCATGATAGCTTCCAGGGCTCCCAGCACACACATTCATTATAATGCCCAGGGCATCGCACACAACCTGGCAGTTAATGGAGGGGAAGCCCTAGCAGTTTATGTAAACCCTACCCTGCTCGTCGGGTGGTGCTTTGATGTGTATTTGAGTGCATTCTATAGCGCCGATTACCTCAGTGTATTCAGCTATTTGGTGGAAGAGATGCATATTGCTGGTCAGTGCCTCATGGGTGTTGTGGAAATATATGTGCTCACAGGCATGTGCTGACATGGCATCCAGGAAATGGTGGATAATCCTGGATGCTGATGCCTGTGAGATCTGCATGATATCCCAAGTAGGCCTTTGGAAGGTACCTGTGGCTACTATTCTTAAGCCTACATATACCTTGATATCCACTGGGATGGGTTCCCCTCTGTTGGTTCTGGGTGTGAGGTGTGGCCGGCACAGCTCAAAAATTTGCTGTAGGAGGTCCCTTTCCACCCTATAGTGCTCCACTATCTCCAGCTTATGTAGCCCCTGGTAGGTTACCCTGGGTCTGTACACTGTTCCCTTCTCCTCACTGTGGGTTGGTCATCAACATTCTCATCCTCACCACTGTCAGCCTCTTCCACATATTGATTTATGAGAGCAAAAGCAGCCCCTATCATTTTATTGCTTTGGTTAGGTAAAATTTCCCCATTTGTGTACACCAGTGGTGTAGAGTTTGTGGGGAAAAAACAGAGGGAAAGGTGTTTGCATAGTTTATAGTAATGTGCTGAGCTGGGCTGCTGCCTGTGTAATTGGCTGATTCTGATACATTTCACCTGCCAGCTATGCTAGTTCTCCTTGATTACCTTCCTACTGCTGTTTTCCCTTCCCATTACCTTCCTGTTTAAGCCCCAAGTCGTGCCACGCAAACCCAGTGCTCAGATGTGAACGTAGCTGCTATTTCCTGGTTTTTTTTTGTTTGTTTAAAACCCAGTGAGTGGCACGCGCACCCATTTAGGCAATGTAAATACTGCTAGGTAGCCTCAGACACACCCCGTTCTTTATCTGTGCTTAACTAAGGGCAAACATGGGCCACAGAGCTCCAATAAGCTTACACCATGCATGACACACCCCCTTATGAAGTCATCTTGCTCTTAGGCTTACACCATGGTATTACTGCACCTACATGGTTGGGTGCAAGCTAGCACTGAGGGGAAATTTGTGATTCAGTATCATTGCCCTCATTTACATATTATTGACTGCTAATGCATGGTTACAAAACCGACACTCAGCCATCCCCCTTAGCAACCACTATTCCATGGTCTTGTTGTGTCATGCATGCCATTGACTATTATGGCAAAATTATGATTTTGGTTTAAAAGCTTATTTCCTGCTTTTTTTATTATTTTCAGGCAGATCCCATTTGTACACAGCTGCCCTGTGCTTAAACGGCCGAAGTCGGCAACAAAAATAAAGTTAATTTTTATAATTTTGAAATTAATTTTCATGCCTATGGCCATTTATTTGGTCTTTGGCATGCCTAACCCTTCTAATACATGCATTTGTATGAGCTGTCATGCCTCCATTTTGTAGTTTGCAGAAATGCATTCAGCTACTGGCTGAATACATTTCTGCAGTCTACACTATTCCTGCACGGACACCTGCCTGCTTCCTGGATTGCTAATTCACCTCATTTGCATGCTTTTTACCAGCAAATGAGGTAATTAGCATACAGGGGCTGTGTCTGTGCAGGAATACGAGAATGCAGGAATGAGAAAGAAACCACACTCACTATGAGAATGTAGGAATGAGAAGGAAACCACACTCACTACAATTCCAGTCTCATATAGACCTACCACAACAGCAAACCAAACACATAAACACACAAAAACATACTCGGAGGCTCTAAATAAAAATCTGCCTAAGCAGCAGAGACCTCCAAAGCAGACACCCAAGCAATCGCTGCCCCAAAACAAAACACGTGCAACACATAGCTCAAAAAGCCAGTGTGCCGAACAATCACAGCCCTTAAGGCTAAACAACACACCTGATACAGTTGTAATAGGTGACTCTATCGTCAGGCACACTGACGTCCCGCTCACCAGGCTGAACATGGAGAAAGTCACGGTGAGCTGCCTGTCGGGCGCTAGGATCCACCACATAACACAAGCACTCAGGTCACTCCAAGGCAAGTACAAATATGACTCAGTCATTGTCCATACTGATGTGAATGACCTGAGACGTACCTCCCTGGACTACATGAAAAGAGACATAGAGGAGCTCTCTGAGCATGTAGCCCAGGCCGGTATGACCCTGACCTTGAGTAGCATCTTACCTTCACCAAGAATGATGCCACAATATGAAGACAAGATGACCAATTTCAACAATTGGCTTAAGTATTGGTGTCATTTAAAGGGGATCCAATGTCTATCAGCCTGGGATGACATGCTCGACAAGCCACGATGCTTCGCTAGGGACGGCTTGCACCTGTCACCCCTGGGATTTTGGATATTGGCAAAGGCTCTTGCTACCCCCATAGTGCCTTTTTTAGGCAAGGCTCAAAAGACAAACCCACCTCCATAGGTATCACAAGGGATAAGAAACTAAGAGTAATGCTACTCAGTGCCAGAAGTCTAAACCTCAAGATGCACGAACTTGAAACTCTCCTTAGCATGGAGAACATCAATATCTGTGCAGTAACAAAAACCTGGTTCAAGGCTCCCGAGAGCACCCCAGCACTACCAGGTTATACCTCATACCATGCTTTTCGGCCCCACAACTTGGACTTAACCACAAAAGGAGGGGGAGTATCAATATTCGTCAAAGATACCCACACCTCCAGGTTGGTGGCACAACACGAAGCATCAGAGACTATCCATGTGCAACTAACAGTTGGTAAAACTGCCTTCCAGTTTATAGCCTGCTACAGACCACCCTCCCAAACCCAGGAACCCCACTCGGCCTTCCTGAGAACACTGGAAAATATGAAGGACTCTCCAAACACCATTATATTGGGCAACTTCAACTACCCAAACATAGACTAGGAGCATTACTCTAGCTCCACCACCCTAGCCCAAAGGTTCCTAGAATTTATAAACTCAAATGCTATGGAACAACTTGTTACCACTCCCACAAGAGGGGAAAACATACTGGACCTGATCATCACCAACATGGGGACTCTATGCTCCAGACCAAAAGTGTATCCCTCACTGGTAAGATCAGACCATAAACTAATCTTACTGGATATTCACATCCCGACCCCACCCCCTGCCCAGAAAACCACAGTGAAAAACTTCTCTAAAGCAAATTTTGCACTCCCCAAAACCGAGGTGGAATCCTTCAAAGCCCCCGGGCCTGTGGAGAATATGGACCAGACTGCAGAATCCTTTATAAACGTATTCTATGAACACCTTCAGGAATGCATGGATCATGCAATCCCAAATAAAACCAAGGCCCAATCCTCCAAAGGCAGATGTCCTGTCTGGTGGACCCCAGCCATAAACAAACTATACAATAGAAGGAGGAAGCTACTACATGATAGAGCAAAATCCCAAAAAGGGAAGGCATCTCTGATCAGTATTAGCAAAAAACTATGGGCACTCATAAAATCATCTAAAGCCAGCCTAGAGAGAAAAATTGCACAGGACACTAAGGATAATCACAAGGCTTTCTTTAGTTATGTTAGGAACCTGGGTGGGAATTCCCAGATATGCTCAGAATTAGTCCAGAATGACAAAAAATACACTGAACCCACAGACATTGTTAACATCCTAGCTGACAGGTTCAGTGCAAACTTCTCCCCCCACCCCAAAAGGGCAAATATCTATCCCAGCAGAGTGCTGCCCCCATAACATCTCAGATGCTCAGGTAAGAGCCGCCCTCTCCAAAGCAAAAAACACAGCATCAATGGGACCAGATGGTGTCCCGGGCTGCATCCTACATGAACTCCAAGAAGAGCTAAACCCAAACATAAAACTACTGTTCAATCTCAGCCTTACTACAGGATATGTACTCAAAGATTGGCATACAGCAACAGTGGTCCCTCTCCACAAAGGTGGTGCCTCAACGGATCCTGGAAACTATTGCCCCATAAGCCTGACTAGCTTGGTCTGCAAAGCTATGGAAAGGATCATCATGGACCTCATAAATAAAGATATTGGGGACCTACAGACACTGGATCCTACCCAGTTCGGCTTTATTAAGGGCAGATCCTGCCTCTTAAACCTGGTTGATTTCTTTTAAACAGTCACCAAGGCCATTGACGAGGGGAAGGTGGTCCACACAGCCTACCTGGACCTCGCAAAAGCCTTCGATACAATACCCCACTCGGGCATTATAGATAAGCTCACCAGCTTAAATATAAACCCCTATGTCACTTGATGGGTTGCAAACTGGCTCAAGGGCAGAACCCACATGGTTAGAATTGCTGGAGCTATGTCAGACTCCAAACCAGTTACAAGTGACATCCCACAAGGCTCCATCCTGGGACCTCCCTTGTTCGGTATATATTTCTCTGAGGTACAGTCCAACACGGAAGGACTGTGACTGACCAAGTTCGCAGATGACTGCAAACTGGGTGCCATAATCGACTCTCCAGCCGACACAAGCATCCTCCAAAAGGGCCTCATAGAAACAGACAACTGGTGCTAGAGCCATGGCCTCAAGCTAAACGCCAAAAAGTGTATAGTCATCCCCTTTGGCAAAAACAAAGTGTCCACAAATTACCACATAGGTAGTAATCCATTAAGTACAGAAGAAGTAATTAGGGACCTGGGGACCCAAGTTGATAGCAATCTCTCATTTGACAACCATGTGGCCAAAGTGGTTAGAAAAACATTTTATATAGCCCACCTAATCATGAAGGGATTCACATCTAGATCGGGGAGGTCATCGTGCCTCTTTACTCATCCCTCATCAGGCCCATAATTGAGTACAATGCCCCTTTTGGGATGTACCTTACCAGACACCTGCGGCAACTGGAAAGACCCCAAAAGTACCTCACCAAGAGGATCAAAGGGCTCAAACAGATGCCATATGCTGCCCGGTTAAAGAAACTCCAGCTCTACTCAGTGGCATACCGCCTGCTCAGAGGCGATCTGTGCCTGACATATAAAGCCATGTCCAACCCAGAATTAATGGACATGCTGCACCTCAGAAAATCCAAATCCCATTGAGCTACGCGCTCGAGAGACTTGAACCTCAGCACTGAAATAAATAGGACATGCTGGAGGGACAGATTCATAACCCAGAGGCTCCCTTCACTCTGGAATAAAATCCCAGTCCAGGTTAGGCAGAGTCCCTCACTGACTCTCTTCAAGAGGAATTTTGATGAGTGGATGGGAGATTGTAGGTTTTCCCCGCGTATCACTTCTGTGTCACTGTTAGACAGAGGCACAGTATACTAACCTCGAAAAAGGGCATAGCAAAATTAATTTAAAATGGGTGGCGAAAGCCAAACACACTCTGGCTAGGCTTATAAATGCCCTAGGGCAGATAGCCTAATATGAACCTATGAACCTATGAACCTAATAGTGGAGGAGCGCTTGTGCACATCTTGGGAGCTTATTCCTGGATCACACATCAGCCATATTGCCTGCAGCAGCTCTTGCACTATTCCTGCATGCCATGCAGAGCTTGCTGAATCCTGCGGTGTATGTATCTGATGAGTTACTTCATGCTAAATATGAAAAATAATCACATTGCAAAAAGTGTAGAAAGTTTTGCTGTTTGTAGAAAGTTGCTTTATGAAATCTGGAACGCATGCCTAATACAGAAAGTCGTAGGCATAGAGTGAGGAGATCTTAGTTAGCAGAACTGATACTGCAGTGTTAATTTTTAATTGGTCAGTAGTTGTTCCAATATTGATACAATAATGTTGCTTTTAATCAGAAAAGTTATAAAGAATGTATGATTTTGATGTAAGAGACAGGACCTTGATTTCCTAGAGTCTCGCGTATTTGCCTTTCTTTGCAATAAAAGAGATTTTTATTCTCTGCTGAACTGTGTTGTGTGAAAGTTATTTAGTACCTAAACAATTTGGAGCCATTTACTTGGATTTATGAGCCTTTTGCACATTGCTGCATTAGAAATGATCTCTGGGCCTATTGTGACAGATTTTCTGTCAGGCAAATTTCTGGTTTACTAATACATAATTTCTTTCTTTCTTTCTTTCTTTCTTTCTTTCTTTCTTTCTTTCTTTCTTTCTTTCTTTCTTCCCCATCAGCAGAGTTTAAAGTCTGTATAGGTAAGTTTTGCTAATAACCTCTCCATTAGATGTAACTGTATCTAAGTGGCTAAATCGTATACATCTGCAATTAACTATACTAAAAGCATTAAGTCCATTTCATTGTTTACTAGTTGGGTCTAATAAAATAAATACAGAGTACCTTTTCTGGTGTGAGAGTGGGGTCTAATCACATATAAAGAAAAGGAGCAGAGACGTTTACTTGATTAAAAATGTGAGTGCATTTATAATTATAGTCTCATATCTGTCCCTTTGCTTTGTGAGTGGGTTTTTACAATGGGTGCTAGTACAAGTGGCTTAAAAGAGATCAGTGAAGAGATTAGTTTAAAAGCGAAAACGTGGAAACAATACTAAAGAAATAAGCAATCTAACACCCTATTAGAATTTAAACAACTCTGCAACTCCATAAAAAACTAATAACCAGAGGCTGCAAAACATATTACTCTAACCTTCAATCTGAACATACTAACAACCCTAGAAAATTCTGAAATACTATCTATTCCCTCCTTTACCCTGGCAGTAAAGACAACCCATGCCCAAATTCTAACTGCTCTGATCAAGAAACAACCTTTCTATTTAACACCTTCTTTGTGGAATGTATAGCTACACTTACTGCCATCTTCCCCAACTCCCCTCCAATATCCTCCCCATACCTTACCTACCCTCTGATCTCAAAACACCTACTCCTTCCTTCAGCCTCAATTCTGTGCCTACACACATAATAAAAATACTCCTCCTCTGACTGAAACCATTCTCCGATGCACCAGAAAATTTACTTACATTCTTCCTCAAGCTATCTGTTACCAGCATAGCCTTTCCTATCTCGCTCATAATAAATAGGTCCATCCAAGAATCCTATGTTCCCTCGCTTTGGAGACAAGCATTCATCATCCCACTCCATAAAGGTGGCAAAAACACTGACACCACTAATTTCTGTTCTATTGCCATACTTTCACCAGTCGCAAAAGTCCTAGAAAAATGTGTTCACTCACAATTAATGCCTTATCTAACACAAAACAACCTCCTAACCCCACACAACATGGATTCCATCTTGGCCACTGTACCAACATTGTAGTCCTCTTCTTCCTCGAGTCCATTAACAATGCTTGTGACTCCAGCAAAATCATATCAACCCTGTTCGTAGACCTTTCCAAAGCCTTCAATAATTTCTCCCACCCTTTACTCCTATCACAACTCTCCTCTCTCAATCTCTCCCCTTCTACCATAGCTTGGTTCACCAGCTACCTCTCCAAAAGACAGCAAACTGTTAAATGGAAACATTCAACCTCTTCCTTTCTATACACCCCTTACTGGGGTACTCCAGGGTTCTGTCTTTGGCCCCTTATTTTTCAATATATTTATCAACAACTTTCACCACTCAATCTCCAATTCTACACTAATCCAGTATGCAGATGATTCAGCAATCATCTGCTCAGCTAACAACCCTTCCAACCTTCTGCAGATAACCCAGTCAGCTTTCTCAAATACTGAAACATGGATGTATAACAACCACCTAGCCTTTAATACCAATAAAACCAAATTAATATTTTTCCCCATCTAAGCACTCCCCCATTGATAAAAACTCCTTCAAGATCATAAGCTAGAATAATACCCCCATTGAAATTGTCCCTCACACCAATCTGCTCGGCATCATTATTGACGAACATCTAAATTCAATATCCACATCCAAATTAACATAACAAAACAGCAAAAATTAGGATTCCTATATAGGCATAACCATTATTTCACCTCCTACACCAGAAAGACCCTCACCTCCGCATACCTTCTTCCCTCCCTAATGTATGGTGCTCCTCTGTTCTTGAATCTTCAGCTCAGCCTTCAAACTGAATTAGAAGCCTGCAACAATAAAATTTGAAAATTTGCCACTAACTCTAGGAACTCTTCCCATCACTGCATCTCCCTCCACTCACTGCAATGGCTCAAGCTTCCCAACTATATGAACCACCTTAAATTCACCACTGCCCATAAGCTCATATTTAACCCATCTACCTGTCCATCCCTCTCCACCTCCTTAACCCCCTATGATCCTAATCGCTCACTTAGGTCAGAAAATCAGAACCTGCTCAAAATCTACAAACCTTTATGGCCACCTGGACATTCTCTGCAATCTTGCTCCTTAGCTAAACTATGGAACTCTCTTTCTCCCTCCCTTAAAAATACTCATAACCACTCTAACTTGAAATCCCTCCTCCATTCCTACCTATCTCCAAAGTATGAATGCCCTTGCTCTTTCCTCACATAGGGCCCTCCTATATCAAATCTCACCTTCTAACTCTATGGATCATCTCTGCACTCACATCATTTGCCCTCCTTCTCCTCCTTAACCTCCAAATCATGTCAATAGTTTATTTCCAACAATTTTTCGTCCTCAGTTATAATTCTCTGTTAATGACCCTTAGACTGTACTGTTGCTAGATTTTTACTACTATTATTGTTGAATGTAACATTTCAATTGTAATTCACTGTTAATGACTCTTAGACTGTACATTTGCTAGATTTTATTATTATTGTTGTAGAACCTAGATTTTTTTTTACTGCAGAATGCTGCATAAAGCTGTATGACTTCTTTGCTTTGTATGTATATATTCTAATATGCCATTGTTACTGGAGTTTTTCTCCCTCGGCCTCCACTGAAAACAGGTTCTTTTTAGGGCCAGTGGACTTCCCCGGTCATCAAACTGAAATAAATAAATAAAATAAATAAATAAATTAGTATGGGACTCCAGGCAGGTATATATTTAAGAAGTATGGAAGAGATAGCTGTAGTTCTTTGGTAAAATTGCTTGAGCTCACTAAAAATGATAGTGCTTTACACTTTCTGGAAAAAGTCAAAGCCAAAAAGTGAAAATCAAAGTCAAAATAAACTTTACTGTCAATCAGATATACACAGCAGTGCAAGCTGAACAAAATTACTTTGCTTTGGTCCCTTTGCAAGACATAACAATGAACACAGTTTGAATGACAGTAAGACTAATGCACATACAGTAATAATTAAAATATTTACAACACAATAAATCACCACAATTGGACAGGAAGACATTAGACAATATTATACTAGTAGGTATTGCAAGACTATGACTTCACTTTTTGTTGTAGGATGATACACTCTGATGTTCGTATTGCACATGTATGGAGTGGTGACTCACTACTGACTATTGCACATTTAGGAAGTAATAGCATAAGAAATCAGACTAACTGTACCAGTTACTGAAGCAATTTGCCAGAGTGATTACTACAGCTGATTCTTCATAGCAAATGGCATATTGATCTAATTATTCACAGTCATGCCTGACATTCAAGTTCAGCAGCCTTATGGATAGAGGAAAGAAGCTCATGTTCAGTCTAGAAGTTTTGCAGTGTAAGCTGTGATACCACCTGCCCGAGGAAAGGCAGAAGTACATGCCAAGGGCAGGGTGAGTGGGATTATTGATTATCTTCCTAGCCCTTCCCACACACAGAGTCTCATGCAGATCATCCATGGATGTCAGCGAGGAACCAATTACTTTTTCTGCTGTCCTCACTACCCACAGGAGAGGCTTTTGCTCAGATGCTTTGCAGTTATTATACCAAACTATGATGCTATTTGAGAGGATGCTGTCTGCCTGTAGAAGGCTTTCAGGATGGACTGTGACAGGTTTGCCTTCCTGAGTTTTCATAGCAAGTGCAGATGTTGTGCCTTCTTCACTGTGTGGCTAATATGAGTCAATGAGGATATGTTATCTGAGATGTGCACCCAAGAACTTGGTGTCATTGACTCTTTCCACTGTACCCCTTTAATTTCCAAAGGTTGATGTATCTCCTGAGTATTCCTGAAGTCCACTATTAATTCTTTTGTCTTGCTAACATTTAAGGCCAGATTGCAGCTGTCACAGCAGCCTATCAGATGCTCCACTTCATCCCTGTAGGCTGTTTCCTCACCATTTCTGACAAGACCTATGACAGTGGTATCATCCGCAATCTTATGATTTTTTTTTAGATTCATGCTTAGCCATGCAGTCATGCATCAACAAGATGAACAGCAGAGAACTCAAAACGCAGCTCTGAGGGACACTTATGCTGAATGTAATACTGATTGAACTATCTCCCACACATACCTTTTGGGGTGTGTTGATGAGAAAGTGCAGTATCCAGTTACATAAAGGGGTATTGATGCCCAGCTGGTTCAGCTTTGATATCAGATTCTAGGGGGGGGGGTGACAGTGTTAAAGGCAAAAGGTACTTTTGATAAGAAAATTTTAGAAAATTAAAAAAATAAACTTAAGCAAAAAGGTAATAAGATACCACCCTCTTGTAGATCAGCCTTTAATGACTACCAAGAATAAGTTAAAAATAAGGAAAATGAATCTGTAATTAGAAGTTTGAAGTATAACTCAGCTAGATTAAAGTCATAGCTGCAGGCAGCTAATAGAGCAGTAACTGCATTATAAAAATTTGTAGATGAAAAATTCCATTCCTAGGGTATCGATCCAGTAAGACAATTAGAAAAGTTATATCTTACAATGCCAGAATCACCAGATTATGACTGGCCTCCACTGCCTTCTGCACCACCTCCCCTGTATGACCCACCTGTACATCAAGAAGCCGATAGTTCTCTCATTCTGAGAGGGTGGGTGGTGGTAAATACAGCAGAAACAACTACCACTTCCTCAGATACAGCCCAAATTACTTCCTGAACTTCTAATTGCTTCTCTGCATCAGTTTATAACATTAGATTCCATGAATCTGGGACCTTTAGTACCTACTTTAACACCATGTAACAAATATTAATGCAAATAACTAATAAAGACAAACAAATGTTTCACAAATATAAATGTGGAACTATTGCTAAGTATGTGGGGAAATTAAAAATATTTCCTAATAAACGTTCTCCACCAAAAACTATGACTTTGAAAAAAATAAGCAAATTATTACCCAGTTCCCGTGTTATATACGAGGAGAAATATCAATGGACACCATCTGCCAAACAAAATACAAAGGAAGAAACAGATTCTGATTCTTCCGCTCTTACACAAATACATCCATTGTGGAAAGTATCAAATCCAGATGCAGCTAAAGAAAGCAAGGCTGAACCTACCAGAAACATAGTAAGGCCATGGACTGCAGTGAATTTTCAAACCATTGCAGAATCTCTCCTTCCTATTCAGAGACATTCATTCAAATATGCAAATATCTTAGCAGGGCATGTACAATTACAAAAACAAACTAATGAAAATATGACAGCAGTAATAAAAACCTCTATACTACCTGAAATTTTGAGATATAATATCCCAAAACACACAGATGACAGATTTCTGACAATGAGGAATAACTTAGTAAAAATCATTAGCACAACGTCCCCCCTCCCCAAACCTTAACTGGACAAGAATCAAAGCTATTGCACAAAAGGAAAATTAATTTGTTAATGTGCATTTGCATCTCATAATAGATGAGTTTGAAGCCTTTTCTGAGCACCCAGAAAATACAAAAGGTCTGGCAGCCAGTGGGTTGTTATCAGCTTTTGTAGAAGGTTTCTTGACTCCTACACATGAGCAGATTAAAAAAGTTCATTTAAACTGGCCACATTTGGGTATTCATGAAATTATATATCAAGCACAGTATGTGGCAGACAATATATTTAAGGAAGAAAAAGAACAAAAGAAAAATGTAGTTGATATTTAGCTTCGGCAGTTTGATACTGATTCATGGGGAAGGAGAAGAAGAAATCATGGGGACTGAGGTAGATTCTGATTTTTCCAAACACAACTTCAAGGACAATATCAGCAAAATTACTCTTCCCTTACATCACCAAATTCACCACCAGGTGTACCACATTTAAATACTTGTTTTAATTGTGATCAATCTGAATATTTGTGAAAGGAATGTCCAATGTCTTTACAGCAAACAAATTCACCAACTATTTGGGTACCACAGTAAGCTGGATGAAATCCTCCTGTATGGAATACAGTTTGGCAGCCACCAGTGTGGCAACAAAGCCTTAGGGCAGCCATGAGCAGGAACCACAGTTACTTCCCTTGGTACCAATTGATCAGGTTTGTCCTTTTGTCAGTATTACAGCCCAAAGTGCATCTATCTCATTTCTCATCGATACAGGAGATACCAGATCTATGATTACTTCAGCAAATGCTGAACACCTTCCACTTCTTGAACAAATAATGTGCGTGTGGGTGTGTCCAGATTCCATTTAGACTATCCAGAAACGAAACCTGTTCCAATTCAAACTGGTCTGCTGAAAGAACAGTGTGCTTTTATTGCAGTAAATTCTACCCATCTAATTCTGTTAGGTACAGATTTATTATGCAAATTAGGATGCACCATTTACTGTACACTAGATGTTGTCTTTTTATATATTCCTAATGAATCCTTAGGATTATGCTTGAATATCTGTACAGATGAAGATGCCCTTTTTGCTATTCTAACATCAGAACATCATAATGAAATGTAAAAAATGCTGGTTTGGATGAATTAAAAGTAATCCATCCATAGCTCTGGACTAGCCAAGAAAAGGTGCAGTATCTCTGCATATAACGGTGAAACCATGCAATTGCCTGCCTGTGGTAATTCAGTATCCTTTGTTAGCAGAAGCAGAAAAAGGAATCAAATCTGTTATTACTACCTTATCACAACAAGGGTGTCATTGTCCCTGCTCAAGGTACTTGCAACACATATTTTTCCAGCTAAGAAACCAGGGAAAATGCATATAGACTTGTATAAGATTTACAAACAGTTAGTATAGGAATAGAACCATTTCCAGTAGTCCCAAATCTTGTAACAATTCTAAGTTCTATTCCATTAGACTGCAACACCTTCTCAGTAATAGATATTTTATCTGCCATCTTCTCTAATCCTATTCCTCTACATCCAGATAGTCAATATCTGTTTGCATTTACAGATAGATGGCAACAATACACTTGGACTAGATTACCTCAATGATATGTAGAATTGCCCACTCTTTTGTCTAGATAAATGAAAAATCAGCTGGACAAAGTTAAGTTTCCTTAGGTTCTACTCTAATTCAATAAGTAAATGATTTACTTTTAGATTCAAACCCCCCAAATGACTGCAAACAAGATGCTATTTTTTTTTGACACAACTAGTAACAATTTGAAAGGTTGGGACTCCAAACGCTGAGACTGAATGACTGAAAGAATGGAGTTACATATACTAAATCTGAGATGCCATTTATTGGAATATTCCCTTTTCTCCAAGATATGGCAATCTCAGAGTTATGATGTATAAGTTTGGTAGATGTGGAGGCTTTGCTAAAGGACGTTTAAATGAGAAGGACTTTTTTTTCCCTTGGCTTTGCAGCACTGGCATTTCAAGTGCTGACATTTCAATAGGGAGCTGACAAAGTTAGCAGATTTAGGATTTAAGGATAACAAAGACAAATTACAGTTATGGCATTTACAAGTTCAGTACTTGGGACATCTTATTTCAGAAAGTGCAAATATGAATTGCACCACATACTACTACATCAAAAATGTTGTGACCCTTCCTGGGAATAACAAGTTACTGTTGACAGTGTATTGCTAATGATGCAGAAGGAGTGAAACCTTTATTAATTGGTTATTAAAGAAATATACCCCTGAACCATTACCCTTGTGAGATTGTCTTGAACAAGCTTTTGTTCAATTGAACACATTAAACATAAACCATCATGTACTTGGGTTGCAAGATTATTTTAAGCAATTTTTCTTGTTTTGTTGTGAAATAAACAAAGTAACATTAGGATTATTAGCACAGTGTGCAAATGATGGTTATAAACCTATCTCTCATTTCATTATAGATACTGATCCTGTAGCAGCAGCTCTCCCCCACTGACTTAGGGCAGTGGCCACAATGGCACACAGTGGAAATGGTAACTGCTGTAACTCTGAGGCATGAGACTTGCATAGCACTTCTGCATTCTATAGAGGTATTGTAATTAAAGGCTAAGACACAATACAATCTGCAGCATAATTGTTTAAATATGAGTTGCCTTTACTTAATAGCTCCTCTTTACAGATTGTTTAATGTCCACCACTTAACCCTGCTTCTTTAATTCCTGTAGCAGATGAAGGAGAACCTTACAATTGTGCTTCCTCATAGGTTAGATTTACAAGATATTCCTTTTCAGAATCCATATTTAATTCTTTTCACAGATGGCCTCTGTGTTCAAAGAAATGGGAGTCATCTTGTAGCTGCCTTTTTCATCTGTAAACAATGCAGAATGTTAACTAGATAATTAAATGCAAATGTGTCTGCTCACTTACCCAAACGTGTAGCTATTACTGAAGCGTGTAAGATTGGCAAAAATCAATCAGTAACAATTTTCACAGATTCACATTATGCTTACAGAGTAGTTCATAATTTTGAGACACTTTGAAAAAAGATGCTATTTGACTTCAGTAGGAACTGTTATTAAAATGCAGTTCTTGTTAGTGATTTATCAGAAGCTTCATTATTGCCAAGAAAGGTAGCTGTAGTTAAATATGCCACAAGCAAAAATGATGTTTCCTTTATAACTAAAGGAAATAGTTTTGCAGAGGATTTGTCCTTTCATGAAATCCTTATAGGCAGACCCATGAAAATGTCTGCTACACCCCTTCCCAAGAATTTAAAATTGCAAGATATTGATGAATCAATTTTCTTGTATTTTATATCTTTGTTCTGCTTTACAGAAATGTCATTAGTCCATTCTGTATGTAGAACAATGACCTACAGACCATGGATGTCATGAACTGCAGCCCAGAGATTCTGTCTGCTTTAAGGTACATTCCTGAAGAGATTCAGTCAGCCCCAGACTGACGGGATCCTACTTGGTTTTGCTCACAACTGCTATTGCCATCGGTTGGGAAGGCCTCCCCATCTAGATCCATGTTCCTCATGTCTGGAAGACCCTCGCTTGTGACTAGTACATCTAAGTCTCCATTGATGTCATTCCACAAAAACCAACAGAACCTGTCATCAGCAGAACCAGTCAAAAAAGCAGGGACATTGTTATATCTGCAAATGACATCCAATGATGTTTTCCATCAGGGCCATATCCATAACTGACTGTTTCTCATCTGCCATCCAGATTATATCTGGAGGTAAACACAGCTGAGTTACTCTTAGTACCAGACTGGGAAGTGAAATCATGTGACTTTTGTTACTCCGTTCTTGCCTGAAATAAATTTTACAGAGTCTTCTTCAACATCAATAGTGTTTTTTTTTCTTATACCAGTGACTGATATAGAGCTTCATATTCAATTTCTCACTAAAATCAATTGGCTAAACATGCTTCTATACTCTTTACAGCAATACTGCTTCAGCAGTCAATGACTGATGAAGGACATGTCTGCCATCATAAAAATGGAAATTTTTTTGTCAGAAACAGTGTCTACAATTTCACTTGGAGAGCTTATGATTGAGCTAGAGAGCAGGGTATAGAAGCATTGCACAACAACTCTTATAATAACGGAGATCAAGATTATCCCTGATTAACTTCAGTGTGGTCCGGTTGTTTTATTTATTTATTTATTTATTTATTGGCATTTGTTAACCAGGTTAGTACAGCTGGATTTGTGGTGGAGACCCGAGGAGAAAAGCTCCGAGAAATAAAAATACAATTTTAGAATAAACAGTTTAAAAATAAATGCAAGGACAGTTTTACAATTCCATAAGTAATAGCTGGCATATGAAGATATTACAAAAAAAATCCATACTTAAAGTCAAGGAAAAACTAATTCTAATACTGTAGAGTACCAAAGTATGTACAATATGTACAAAAGAGAAAAAAAATTTAAAAAAAGCAATGCGGGCAGAATATATTTAGACCTACCATCTGTAATAACTGACATATGTAGATATGAGACACACTAATTCTAGTATGTAAAATACCTGAAATATATACAATATGTACAACAGAGAAAATATTCAACATATATGTTTAGACAAACATTGTACAAGTAGGCATAATACTAAGCTGAGGAGAGCTAGTATGGAAGGAAAGAAATGAAGGAGTAGGAGTTAAGCTAAGTTGGGGTTTGACAGGGGCATGTTTTGGAGTTACTATTGTCGTTATATAGACTGTGTTATAGTAGCTATACAACAGACCATGATTTTATCTGAGGGAAAAATTAATAATGCTCATCCCAGAAGATACATTAAAGCCATTCCTAACCCAGCTGGAAAAATAGACGTCTCTTGGGTTTATCACAATACTGTCCAAAAGACTGCATTTGAAGGACTTGCTGATATGTATCTGGGTGATGGGGTCATTTCTAGATCAGGAATTATACCTGCTTATGGACTAGCCAAATCCATTTTGGAGATGAGAAAGTTGTCTAAGCTTTTAGAAGTTTTAAGTAACTCCAGCTTTGACTCTATTAACTTAAACACTCATGAGGTTACTGCCATGTTCAGTGCGGTGCTACAGAACTGAATGGCACTTGATTTTATCCTCGCTTATAAAGGGAGTGCATACACTCTCATCAAAATGGAGTACTGCTCATTTATTCATGAGAATACTGCTACCATTCATAGTGAACTAGAAATAATTCATAAGTAACTAAAATGTCACATGCTAAAGAAGCTGATAGTTCCTAGTTGGCATGGTTAACTAATCTTTTCTCTGGATGGGGACGAGGTATTTTGAAGTTCTTTGTGTTCATAGCTATTGCAATATTATTAGGCCTTCTTTTAATCCTGTAAAAAGCTTGTATTCTAAAGCCATTAGAATCCAGAAGCTGGATCAATTTACAAATACACCAGGTTAAATCATTGCCACTGACCATGTCAGATAAAAATCATGTACAGTAGAGAATGAAAAGAAAGTATTGCAAGATTTTAGTACAATATATGATCACATATATAAGGAAGACTGAAAACAATTGTGAAAATGGAAAATGTGCAACTGAATATTATTTTCAGAATTCAGATTTTGAATATATTTTTGAAAAAAACTGCACAAAAATTGTTCATGTCAAGGACAGAAGGAAGGACAGAAGGAAATCATATGTGGAGTGTCTCACAGCAAGTGAAAAAAGTGTCTGCTCATCTGAGAACCTACAGTCATTGCTCAGTCAAAGAAGAAATATATGATTTCAGTGATGCTTTACAGCATCACATAGGGAATGTGAAGGGTGAGGCATATACAGAAGGAAAAATGTTCCTTTTGTGTGCATTTCATTTTAATATGCTCTTATTGCAAGATGGATTCCTAACTTTTTTCATATTTATCTGATGATATACTTTCTCCCAAATATAAAAATTCTAGCATGGCAAAAGTGTAGAAAGGTCTGCTCTATGTAGAAAAATATTTTATGGAATTTGGAACTCATACCTAATATGGAAAGTCATAAACATAAAGTCAGGAGATTTGCTGTAGTGTACATTTTTAACTGGTCAGTGGTTGTTCTAAGATTGATAAAATAAAGTTTATTTTAATCAGAAAAAGTATAAATAATGTTAGATTCTGATTTTTGATGAGACAGGACCGTGATTTCTTAGTCTGCCATGTTCATGCCTTTCTTTGCAATGAAGATTATTACTCTCAGCTGAGCTGAACTGAGTTATTGGAAAATTATTTAGTACTTTAGTAGTATATATGTCTCAGGTGTAGTCTATGACAGAAGAATGCCAAAGAAACTGAAAAGTAAGGTGTACAAGAAAGTAATGCAACCAGCACTACTGTATGGTAGAGAAACAGAGAAGTAAAGGCAGAGAAGATGAGGAAACTAGAGGTGATGGAAAGTGCCAGAGAAGGGTGCCAGAATGCACACTGTGAGACAGGTGAAGAAATGACGTCATAAGAGAAGAAGCCAAAGTAGCTTCAATTGCAGAAAAGATTAAAGAGAACAGATTATGGTGGTTTGGACACTTTCTGAAAAACAGAAGAAGATCTGATGAAGAAGTTTTGGGACAAACAAGAAGAATGTAAGAGGAAATGAGGATGTCCAGCAAAAAGGTGGATGGATTGTGTGAAAGAAGAAAAGAAGATCTGTAGCAGCTATATATATATATATACATATATATATATATATATATATATATATATATATATATATATATATATATATATTTGGGTCTATTTCATAACATTGAAATTACATAACATTGAGACCATAACATCGAAAATTCAAAACCCTGAAAACCCTAAACATCGAAAACTCAGAACATTGAAAGTGTGCTTCATAATATTGAAAATGACATAGCAATACCAACAAGTGGAGGTCGATGTGGAAGTGCAAGAAGTCGGAGCCGCTCCTGTAGTGGCAGTACCAGACCCAGCACTGCAGGGGAGGGTGCAGTCCACACCACAACATAGCAGGCCATGTTCACGTGGCCTTAACTGGTCCTAAGAGGGACCCGGATCCAGCGGACAAATGTCATCATCAGGTGAGAGTACCAATATTGTGGCTTGTACCTGGTGGTGCCCATGGAACCTCTAACAGGCACAGTTCTCATGTCCATGGCTGGAGACAGTGAACTGCACATCCTGCTAGGTACAGTCTGCAGCTGTCCAACAAACCCCTCTATAGGACAGCCACATGGCAGAACTGTGTGCATGCATACACACATTGCATCTGCACAGCCCAGTTAATAATGAAACCCCCTAACACACATGTGATGTCAAATGAATGGCTCAGCCTAGGTCTCTGGCAAACCCACAACACACCCTCTGCATATGATGATACCTGTGTCACATCCCTGTCATCCATAACATTGATGCAGGGACAGGATAATATGGTTCTGATGCACAGGGTGACTGTACTACAGTGTACCAATGTAATGTGTTTAACATGTTTTCAGCACTAAAGTTTAATGGTTACATGTCAGGATGTAAAGCTGTCCAGCCATGATGCATTATAGCTATTATTAACATTGAGTGATTGTGGTTTCCATAATTTATTCCATTTGTGTTGTAGGTGTCTATGTGTCAGCAGGATGTTGGTCTGCTGTTGTTTCTTAGAAGGGGTATGGCACTGTGATGATACCTTTGTTGTGCCTTCACCTGTGTACAGGTGAACACAAGTCACAGGTCTGTATAACAGTTACTGCATGTGCCACATGCTGATAGGTCTGAGGAGTGTATACAGGTAAGGGCATGGTGGCTGATGTCAGCAGCCCTTCTACTGTGGACAATGGTAAATGTGCTGGGTGGTACACACCACATGCTTGTGTATAACACACACACACATGGAGGCTTTGGTGTTGATACAACAGACAGAGAATACTGCACACATGGATGTATGTACTTTTGCAATTAACCCATTTCAGCCTTTGCAGTTCCACCAAGACAGAATAGGCACTGCATCACATTGGGAAATAATTAGTCTGTTAGTTTAATGCCATTGACGATGGTAGTGGCAGGGTATATGTCCCCTTCCCCAATGTAGTGCAATCCTCAACTTGGTAAACATATGGGTGCTAGTGTGGGTGGCACATTCCTACCCTTTGGAGGGTGTAGGCTGATGTAGAACCACAGATAGTGTGATTGACAACTACTTAACCTGTTAACATGGACTGTACAGAATTACAGCCAACTAAGCAGGGGGGTACACTCAACAATAACCGCATTGATGGTGGCTGTGTCCACAAGATCCACACCCAGCTATGTATATATATATATATATATATATATATATATATATATATATGTATATATATATATATATATATATATATATATATATATATATACCAACCTCAGTATTGCTGTACAGATATGCAGTGGGGAAGAGAGCATTTACACATCTGGTACTAGTTTTGATGGAATTAATTTCCACAGGATGATACCTGTGGAATATTAGCATTTGCCAGGCAGTTCTCAGACAGATGACCTCCAGGGACATATATATTCTACAAACTGAAGTAGATCCCTTCACATACACACACACTCTTACTTGGCAACACTGGGACTAGAATCCCTACCTAGGTACTTAGTGTCACTAACATGTGTGGCCTTAATTGCACACACCACACAGCATTTAGGATGAAGTGTGTTCCAGGTTACATGTTAAGTGAATAATATGACCAGGCTTTGTACAGTATAGTAATGGGGGATGTACTGGTTGTTTATGGACAATATATAGTGTGTCATACAGTCATATACACATTGACAAACACATACCAGTCATACACACATCTGAGAGACGTGGGTTTATCAGTGATAACCACCTTGCAGTGTGTCCATTCTGTTACAGATAAGTTGTACACAGCACATGCATCATTGGGCTGGATAGTGTACTCAGATACCTGTAGGGTTGATGGTGACAGTGGTCCCCATACAGTGGACCTTGGGACATGTACTGGGGGTAACATGGTGTAAAGACATTATACCCAGCAGCCACACCACACATTGGATATTGTACTCACTGAAACCCATGATAATACTCTGACATACCCACCATCACACATTGACCAGGACTGCAATACAACCCGTTGTCTATCTCAAGAGTGCTACTACAGGGATATGCATGTATTGCACATGTCACAGGGATAGTAGAGTGATGCTTTGTCATGGCTCTCCTATGGTCAGCAACATCACCATCCCTTATACTGAGTGGCAAGGTGTAATTTATTAGGAGAATGTGGCCTAAGAATGATGTATCCTACAAATATACACACTTGCCCAAATACACACACTTGTCAGAACTCAGAGGATAACCAATGCCTATCTACCCATTTGTGCAACAGTGTTGTGCTGGTACTGCAGGCTCCACATAGCCCATAGTGGGAATAGTGTACAAGGTACATGTAATGTCTGTTACAGCAGCAGCCATATCTAACTATGGCAATGGGGGTTGCAGTGGATGTGACGGGCCTCAGGGTATTATCAACTACAGGTTTACAAACACGCAGACACTGTTATTCTAAATAATGCACACTGACACATTTGTCAGTACTGGAGTCCTTAGGTGCAGGTGTTCATAGGTGTGTACCAGGATAATGTCCATGGAGAGATGGGAAGACTAGGGGATGTGGGTACAGTGGTATCATGCTGCCTGCCATTTGCCAGCAGACCATCTATCAACTGATGCCACAGGAGTGATCCTCAGGAAGAGACTAAAATGCAGCATCCAGTCATCTGGTTGCCTCTTGCAGAGGGCCAGTGAGGTGCTTTAATTGACATGTATGCAACATGTATTTCATAACAT
>NC_056732.1:811005512-811008012 GCF_019279795.1 Protopterus annectens
ATACCTCATATCATGCTTTTCGGCCCCAAAACCCAGACTGAACCACAAAAGGAGGGGGAGTTTCCATATTTATCAAGGATATCCACACCTCCAGGTTAGTGGCATTGCACGAAGTATCGGAGAACATCCATGTGCAACTAACAGTGGGCAAGACTGCTTTTCAGTTTATAGCATCCTACAGACCACCCTCTCAAAGTCAGGAATCCCACTCGGCTTTCCTGAAAACTTTGGAGAACATGAAGATCTCTCCAAACACCATTATACTGGGCGACTTCAACTACCCAAACATTGACTGGGAGCACTACTCAAGCTCCAGCACCTTAGCCCAAAGGTTCCTGGAAATTATAAACTCAAATGCTATGGAACAACCAGTCACCACTCCCACAAGAGGGGACAACATACTAGACCTGAGCATTACCAACATGGGGACTCTATGCTCCACACCAGAAGTATATCCCTCATTGGTAAGATCAGACCATAAATTAATTTCACTGGATGTCCACATACCGACCCCACCCCCAGCCCAGAAAACCACAGTGAAAAACTTCTCAAAAGCGAACTTCTCACTTCTCAAAACTGAAGTGGAATCCTTCAAGGCCCCAGGGCCAGTGGAAACTATGGCCCAAACTGCAGAATCATATATAAACGCATTCTACGGACATCTCCAGGAATGCATGGATCATGCTATCCCAAACAAAACCAAGACCCAATCATCCAAAGGCAGGCGTCCAGTCTGGTGGACCCCTGCCATAAATAAACTGTACAACAGAAGGAGGAAGCTACTACATGATAGAGCAAAATCCCTAATAGGGAAGGCATCTCTGTTCAGTACTAGCAAAAAATTACGATCCTTCATAAAATCCTCCAAGGCCAGCTTCGAGAGAAAAATTGCACAGGACACCAAAGACAATCATAAGGCTTTTTTCAGTTATGTTAGAAACCTGGGATGCAACTCCCAGACTTGTTCTGAGTTGATTCTAAACGACAAAAAATACAGTGAACCCACAGACATCGCCAATATCCTGGCAGACAGGTTCAGTGCAAACTTCTCCACCCCCTCCCCCCAAAAGAGCAAGTATCTATCCCAGCAGAGGGCTGCCTCCCAAACATCTCTGATGCTCAGGTGAAGGCTGCCCTCTCCAAAGCAAAAAACACTGCTTCCATGGGACCAGATGGCATCCCAGGTTGTGTCCTACATGAACTCCAAGAGGAACTAATCCCTCAAATAAAACAGCTATACAATCTCAGCCTCACTACAGGATATGTGCCCACAGAATGGCGTACAGCAACAGTGGTCCCACTCCACAAAGGTGGAGCCTCTACGGACCCTGGAAACTATCGCCCCATAAGCCTGACTAGCTTAGTCTGCAAGGCTATTTAGAGGATCATCATGGAGCTCATAAACAAAGACATTGGGGACCTACAGACACTAGATCCTACCCAGTTTGGCTTTGTCAAGGGCAGATCCTGCCTTTTGAACCTGGTTGACTTCTTCAAAACAGTCACCAAAGCCATAGATGAAGGAAAGGTAGCCCACACAGCTTATCTGGACCTTGCAAAGGCATTTGACGCAATACTCCACTCGGGCATCATAGATAAGCTATCCAGCTTAAATATAAACCCCTATATTACAAGATGGGTCGCAAACTGGCTCAAAGACAGAACCCACAGAGTGAGAGTTGCTGGAGCCATGTCAGACTTGAAACCGGTCACAAGTGGCATCCCACAGGGTTCTGTCCTGGGACCACTCTTGTTCGGTATATACTTTTCCGAGGTACAGGCAAACGTGGGGGGACTATGGCTCACCAAGTTCGCAGACGACTGCAAATTGGGTGCCATAATCAACTCTCCAGCTGACACAAACATCCTTCAAAAAGGTCTCACAGAGACAGATAATTGGTGCCAGCACCATGGTTTAAAGCTAAATGCCAAAAAATGTATAGTCATACCCTTTGGCAAAAACAATGTGCCCACAAATTACCACACAGGCGGAAACCCATTAAGTACAGAGAAAGTTATTAGGGACCTGGGGACCCAAGTTGATAGCAATCTCTCCTTTGAAAACCACATTGCCAAAGTGGTTAGAAAGACCTTCTACCAAGCCCACCTCATCACGAAGGGTTTCACATCTAGATCAAGAGAGGTAATCGTGTCCCTTTATTCATCCCTCATCAGGCCCATCATAGAATACAATGCCCCTTTTGGGATGTACCTTACCCAACACCTGCAGCAATTAGAAAGACCCCAAAAGTATCTCACCAAGAGGATCAAGGGTCTCAAACAGATGCCATATGCTGCTCGGTTAAAAAAACTCCAGCTCTACTCAGTTGCATACCACCTACTTTGAGGCGATCTATGCCTGATATACAAAGCTATGTCAAATCCAGAATTAATGGACATGCTCCACCTTAGTAAATCTAAATCCCTTAGAGCCACACGCTCGAGGGACTTGAACCTCAGCACAGAAATAAATAGAACTTGCTGGAGGGACAGGTTCATA